>NC_058164.1:14482902-14500722 GCF_020080835.1 Cotesia glomerata
AAAAATAATGTTAAACTTTAAACAGAAATTTTGTGTCAAATTTTACTCTAGAGAAAAGCAAAATGATCTAACACAATTTTAAGTGTTAACAGTAACACAAAGTAAATGTTAACATGAATGTTAATTAATCAACACCCTAATTTCTATAAAACGATCCCTATCATCATAAATAATTTTTTTTGATAACAATAGGTTTTGGTGGCTTGAAGATTAGCATTGAATAATTGCATCACAGAATTCACAATAACCCTTGCAAAAATTAGATTTATTGGTAGGGGATTAGTATGTAAGAACTTAATTATTATCATCACATATTGTTTAGTTATAAAACTATATATGGAGCAATATATAGCCATCCAAGATTATATATAATCCCATATATGATTATATATAAGTATATATAATTATATATGTTTATATATAATTAACATATATAAAAATTTTTTCTTTGAAAAAAAATTTTTTTTTGGTAATCACGAAAAGTGTAAAATGATGTTTATAATTACGTTTAAATAATTCTGAAATACAAAATTTGTTACATTTCCTATGAGATGTTTTGGTCTGCTCTGCTACTCCCTAATAGTAAAATCATTATTTATTTTATTATTTAAATAAGTGTTATATTATAATGAAATTCGGTCAAATAAATAAATTATGAATTATGACTATCCAAATATATTATAAAATCAATTTTTATATTATATTTATGATAAACCCATATGATACATTATGTAGATCATAGAATCATTGTCATCTAAGACAGCAGCACAGCAGACAGAAACTTCAAGACGCACGGAGATCACTAAAGTTAAGCAGCATTGAGCAGGGTTAATAGTTGGATGGGTGACCGCTGGTGTTACAGCCGTAAAATTATAGCTAGATATTTTTTTTGCATTATAATTGGTTACAGAGAATTGCGTAGGACCATATTAAATACTATATCCATAAAATTAACCCAATAATTAATTAGATGTAATAAATATATAATTAAATATTGTTATATATAATTATATATGATTAGATATGATTATATTTGGCCATTTTTCATATATAATCATATATAACCAATTTATATATAAATATATATAATTATATATAAATATTTTTTCTCGGGAGTGAAATAGAACTTCGTGTTGAGTAATTGAGGAAATATTTCTCTAGCTGTAATAATAAATAACTTTATTAACGAACACAAAAAAAAAAACAGATTTTCGACCCTTTCTGAAGATGAAAATTAACCTTTTTGATCAAAATCAGCTGGAATTACGGGTAATTGTAATTTGGTCCATACTTTATCACTCTCCAATTCCATAATGAACAAAATATTCTTTTTTTTCTCAGAATCATTTGATTGAGAATCAAAGTTTCCAAGTGAATAATCATTCATCTACAAAAAATTTTTATTAAAAATATAACTAATGTCAACAAAAAAATTCAGACGAAATTTTACTAAATAAAAATTCGAAGTTGAATTTTTCTTTTAAATTTTATATTTCAATTTTTTTTTTTTTTTTTTTTTCAAAGAAAAAAAAATATAAATTATTCAAAGGTTGACATGTTTGATTTTTTTTAATAAAAATGTGACAAACAGATTTTTTTATTTTATAGGAATAATGTGAAAAATTAAGGTTATATGGAAGCATTAAATATTATGTAATTATTGCAAGCTACAACTTACTGTATTAAAAATTTTTTTCTTCAGTAGTTATCTTCACTAAATTTATTTTCTTCACACTAGTCAAAACTTTATTTTAAATAATTATACCAATAAATTAGATGGAGACTTTAACGAACGAAAATAAAGTAACAATTGTAATGGAAACGCTAACTAACCGTTTGCCGCGTAACCTCAAGAAAAGACGCGTCCTAATAACACAAGCTTTGTGTTACCATTTGCTGGACAACACAAAATTTGTGTTGATTTTTAAGTAACACACAAAAAGTGTTATAAAAGATGTATTAACACATTTTTTATGTTAAAAAATATGTAACACAAATAAAAGTATCAAGTTAACATAAAAAAATCAACATAATCATTTCTAACACAGACCGTTTTTAACATAAATACTAAAAATTTTTTACTGTGTATAAATCTGGCGAAGATCAAACTCAAGCATATGAGTCTGATGAAGAAATAAACGATGATACTGTTAAAATGCGAGCAAAAGGTGTCAAAAAATCGACTTTGCGAACTATAACGTTTGATGATTATAAACAATGTCTATTCGATAATATAAAAGTAACAAAAGATGAATATGTTATAAAAAGTAGAAATCATTTATTTAAACCGTGATATGCAGTTCTAAGAATGCTAATAAAATTTTGTTGTGAGAAAAAATCATTTAACAATAACACTATAGCTTAAAAAATAACCGTTGGTTAGCTATTTTTTTTTAATTTATTATTTATCACAAAAAAATATACCAAGTAAAAAAAATATTCATAGAGGGCTTATTAATAAAGATAAGTTTTGAATTTAATTTTTTAGTTTATTGTGAACCGTTGTCTAAGTAACATATTAAAAAAAAAAAAATGGAAATAATACTCAACATGCAGGGATTTAGAGGTCCTCATAATAAGTTTATTATGAAAGAATTTGCCTCAATAACTATTCAGAATGAAATCAATGGAGTAGAAGAAATTACACATACACTATTTCACCGATCTTATCATTGGAAGACACTACCAAAGCATTATCAGCGTCTCAATACCTGGGTTACTCGCAATCATCATGGACTTTTATGGGATACAGGAAATACACCCTACTATGATCTTAACAAAGTTATTAATTACGTCACACGTGATAGAAAATATATTTATGTTAAAGGTGCTGAAAAAAAGTTATGGTTGCAAAGTTTCATTACAAGTGATAAAATTATAATTGATCTGGAAGACTTTAAATTTTCTACTTTAAAAGATAATATGATTTATGATTTTTGTTCTCATCATAATAATTTAAACAAAAATATGTTTGCCGATTACTCATGTGCTTTAAAAAATGTGAAATTTCTAAAAAAAAAAATTGTTTGTGAGTAAAAAAAATAAAAATTTTTTCAGAAATTCTATGTCATTCTTTTAAATTTATTTAAAAAAAAAATATTTTCAAGTTTACACGAATAGAACTATATGATGTTACATATGAAAGAGAAATCAACCACTGTTCTACGTCTGACCGATCGTAAAAATTTTCTTCTGTTATACGGGATACTCGATTTCAAATCATATTATCTATAACCATTTTTTGTATTTTACCTTTTTTTCTGATCATTATTATATCAATGAGTAATTATTTATAACTTTTTGTAAATTTTCAAAAAATTTTTATAATAATAAAAAAAAATTTTTTTTTTTTAAACAAATTTTAATTTTTTATCCTCATATTATTATAATTATTAAGAAATTGTTAATTAAGTAAAAGTTTGATATTTTTTTTCTCAGTGTACATGTGTACATGTGTACATGTGTGCAGCGGGACAAGAGTGAGCAGTCCCATACGTATGAGTCTGCGCACTTACCCACTGCGCACACTTACACCGCATGATTCTATATTTTGTAAGTTTAAAAAAATTTTTGGTGAAATAATAAAATTTTTTTTTTTAACTAATTTTTTATTGTTATTATCCCCAAATTATTATTATCATTTATTATTTATTATTTATGAATTATTATTTATTATTTATTATCATTTATTATTTATGAATATAATGAATGAACTACAATAAAAGTTTGATATTTTTTCTCAGTGTACATGTGTACATGTGTACATGTGTGCATCGGGACAAGAGTGAGCAGTCCCATACGTACGAGTCTGCGCACTTACTCACTGCGCACACTTACCCCTCATGATTCTAAATTTTGTAAGTTTAAAAAAATTTTTTTGGTGGAATAATAAAATTTTTTTTCAACTAAATTTTATTATTCATAACAAAAAAAATGATTAACCGTTTAAATAACCAATGGGATTTCAAAATGAAACAATTTTCAAGACAAAGAATCTATCCTCGAGAACTAGAATATGGACATGATGTAGAGCATGCAATTAAAGCGTGCAAAAGAATGACCAATTTGATTGTTACATCGAGGCAATTTAATTTGCAATTGTATCCATGATGGATATTTAATAAAAACAATTTTTTAAATTATTTTTATTATTAATAATGATATTATTTTTTCATCATTATTAATATTACTTGAGTAAGCTAGGTGTTATATTTCAATGATCGTAAAAATTATCTCTCTCTCTCTCTCTCACTCTCATACACTGATCTATAGTTTTCCATGCTTATTCTTTTCTCCCATTTAAAATATTGGTATCAAAAAATTCTTCTTAAATGTTTATATTATAATTTAATCATGCTTAATAATTTTTTCATTTCAGTTCATAAGTCTTCTGCTTGGTATAACCATCGGATAAATTATAATTTTTTTATATATTACACTCTCGTACCGCTACAGTTAAAAAACAATATTTTTCAAAATTAAAAAAAAATAAAGATAGTTCAGAAGTGTTGTATTGTTTTTTAAAAAATATAGTTAAAAGTGCTAAATTGTTTTTTTCTAACTTTATTCGAAAAAAGTGTAATATTTTTTTATGAGAAAAGAAATGAATGTAAGTTTATAATTCCGGGCCCGTGTGAGAAGGGGCTGCCCACAAGGTGGGGTTACCTCCCCTCTCATGTGGATCCTGGTCATCAATGAGCTCCTAGTGGCACTAGAAAACCTAGGAGTATATGCTGTAGGCTACGCCGATGACGTCGCACTGATGATTAAAGGCTCAAGCCCGACGGAGATGAGATGGAGAACACAACGTGCTCTAGATCTCATACAGAAATGGTGCATAGGAAAATCTCTAAGGGTTAACCCCAACAAAACAGAGATGGTACTCTTCACCAAAAGAAGGAAGCTGAAAATTATGGCTCCCTCTATCTTTGGCATGGAGCTTAAATTCTCAAAGGAGGTACGCTATTTAGGCGTAACTCTAGACAGTAAGCTCACATGGAGAAGCCATATCGAGAAGCAGACCCAAAAAGCAACTGCCACTTTCTGGGCATGCAGAAGAATATTTGGCATAACATGGGGCCTGAAACCAAGACTGATCAAGTGGATTTACACGGCGATCTTGGTTCCACAGCTCACCTTTGCCTCTGTTGTATGGTGGCCTTCGCTTAAGAAGAACATCAACATCAAGGCATTCCTAAAGGTCTACCGACTGTCGTTGCTAGGGATAACTGGGGCTCTAAGAACCACAGCTACCTTAGCAATGGGGGCGCTCCTGAACCTGGAGCCCCCGCATATCACTGCAGAAGCTCTTGCTATGAAAACAGCAATGAGATTGCTCTTTAACGGACACTGGACAAGGGCTAGGACGGGACATGCAGCCATCCTAAGGGACAGGGGACTCGACAGATTCCTAACCCAAGGAGGAGACATGAGCCCTCGAAGCTACCACTTCAGACGTCAATATAAGGTCCTTATCCCAAGTAGGCAGGAATGGGACGAGGAAAACAAGAGCATCCTGTCCCCCATAGGGCTAGTCTGGTATACGGACGGCTCAAAAACGGACAAAGGGGCAGGAGCTGGAATTTATAGCAGTGGACCGAAAACAGAAATCTCTCTACGGCTAGGGGACACTGCTTCGGTTTTCCAGACAGAGGTATACGCGATCTGGGCCTGTGTAGAGCACATTTCTAAGCTCAACCACAGGAACAAGCACGTGTACATCTGCAGCGATAGTTGCGCTGCGCTCAGGGCACTAGAACAAACTGAAGTGTCCTCGAGACTAGTGCGAAAATGCATAGACTCCCTAAATGAATTAGCAGAGTATAACAAAGTCAAACTACTGTGGGTACCGGGCCATAGCGGGAACGCAGGAAATGACAAAGCAAATGAGCTGGCGAAAGCGGGAGCTCGTAAAAGAGACCCTGAACCAGTAATCAGCATAGCGGTGCCTTTTAGTCTCATAAAGCAACACGCTTCCCTATGGACTAATGACAAGTTTCAGGAAGTGTGGGCAGAGGCAAAAGGCATGATGCATACGAGGGCACTTTTTAAAGGACCCTCCAAGACATTAGGCTTGTCCTTGATAGGGCTCGACAAGAAGCTGCTAAGGCTAACTGTCGGGTATATCACAGGACACTGGCTAACCGGCAGGCATCTGAGACGCCTAGGCATCTCAGATCACTCGATGTGCCCCAGATGCCTATCGGAGGAGGAAACTCCTCTACATCTAATCCTCCATTGCAGAAAACTGGCAACAGCCCGAAAGGACATACTAGGATTCTGCGATGGAGAGTCTATTGATATACAGGAGATTGGCGTGGGACAGTTGCTTCACTTCTTGAAGCAGACAGGCCTGGCCAATCTCCAAGCTATATAACGTAACCAACCTAGAAGGGCTGAGTACAATGGTCCAATAGGACTGAGTGCTTGGCTCAATGTCGGCTACAATATTCCCTCCCCCCCCCCCCTAATTCTAATTCTAATTCTAAGTTTATAATTTTTTTAATCTTATTTTTTTTCATATATGAGTTGAAAAACATTTTTTTCTCAAATAAAAAATTTTATTCACAAAATTTTTTTTTAATTTTTTTGATAAAAAATAATTTTTTCATAAAAAAAAAAAAAATTTTTTTTTCAGGCTTTAGAAGGAATGATATATAATATTTTTCTACCGATTCAATGGCTTATCAACATCGATTCAATTTTACAATCCATAATCGAGGAGTTAGAAGCTATAATTTCAAGAAGGGAGACTTTTCATGGATCTCTCTTTCAAGCAAATAATATCATTACACGGTTGGAGGTCAACCACAACACGTTAACATGGAAATTTCGAGTAGTTAATATTGAATTATCTGATACATATTATTTCTGTTTTAATGATCAACTAGCAGGAGATTGTAAAGGTCCATTGCTATTGAAGAAGGAAATAATTCATTCATTCAGTAAGTTGATTAATATTATAATTACTATTATAAAATATAATTACTATTATAAATATAATTTTTTATACGTTCTTGTTTGATTATGTTCCTGAAATACAGCGTGCTTTGGCCGAGGAGATGGGTTGAGAATTATTCAATTTCTGATCTGTCTTTTCACATCAAGCTACAACTAGAGGACGTTTTGATGCGCGGTGAAGATATTAATGGATGCAGCGTTAGTGTGGACGATGATCAAGCCACCCTCCTGTCCATCGCCGACGAAAGATTGCATTGGTCGTTTGAACTGATCAATGCTATACACCCTGAGCCTCTAATCATGGTTAATGGTGGGCACTTAACGACGATTCAAGAAGCATTGTATACACAATGGTGGGCTTTTAATGTTTATATACCGCACCGGCAAGAGGAAGAAGAAGAAGAAGAAGAAGAGGAAGATGATCTAGAAGATCAAAATTTAGAGTGTTTATATGAAATGCTTGATGATTCTTCTATTGACTTATCGGATGTAGAAACTGTTATTTTAAGTGATCTAGACACTTTAAGTGATTGTGATTAAAAAAAAAGATATTTTATTTTGTGTGTTAAATGTTTAAATAAAAAAAAATAAAATTTTATTTTTTTTAAATTAAAATTTTATTAATAAAAATTAAACATTCTTATAAATCACTTTTATTAATCCAGCTGTTATGGGTGGTGTCAAATCCCAACCATTTAACATAATATTTACTTCCTTTCTTTTTTACAATTTTTTCAACTAGGTATACATCAGGGTATTTTGTTTTGCTGAGTTCTTCACTGTAGAATGCTCCTTCGATTGGCTGATCCTGGTAATCTACAAGTTTGTACGTCGTTGGATTCGTATTCTGCACCTTGTTTATCGTAAATATTTCAGTTGTCCAGTTTGCTGTGTAACCTTTTTCGAATACATTTTTGTACTTGCTAATTCTTACTTTTTCTCCAACTTTAAATTTATTTTTTTTCACTAATTTTTTTTTTGGTAAATTAAGGGGTTTGTAAATACTCTTCTTCAAGTCTTGTTCATTATCAACAGTTACATCTGCAGGTTTCATTTTTATTGTTCTATGTTTAGTATTGTTGTAAGTATTCACCAAATCATCAATCATGTCGATCCACTTATAAGTACCGCGAGCTGTGAATTTTCGCCACATATTAGTTTTAAGTGTTCTATTAAATCTTTCACATATGGATGCTTTCAGATTACTAAATGTTGAGTACATATTAATTTTATATTTTTTCATAAGATTACGGAATTCTTGATTATAAAATTCTTTGCCTTGATCAACATGCAGATTTTTCGGAACTCTCCCTTGTTTTAATATAGAATTCATTGCTTTGGATACATCATTAGCACTTTTATTTTTTATAGACACAGCCCAAGCGTACTTGGAAAATATATCAATAACTGTTAGTAAATATTTATAATTATTATTTACTTTTGAATATGGGATCATTTCAACTAAATCAGCTTGCCAAGTCTCATCAAGTCCTCGAATATCAACATGGCGACGTTGATAATTTTTACGAGCTGGTCTGTGAAGTTCGTATGCTATTGTCGATTTTTTATCTTCCATTTTTTTTTTATTATAATTGTGTTCCTAATTCTTCATGTTTCGGTTTCTTTCTTTTTAATTCTTTATTTTCTTTTTTCAACAAATCAAGAGATGTCCTCAATGATACTGTTATGTCGTGGTATAATTCTAACATTATTTTATTTGTCTGGATAATATAAATTTTATTCTTTTAAAATATATTTTTAAAAGAAATGAAATTTACAGCAGACACTGATAATGAGAAACGCATTAAGTGTCTCGTCCGGCCTCGCCAAAAAATTTCCCGACATTAGGCAGGCTTATCTCTAAGGATTAAAAAGACCCTAAATACACAAGTAAATGGGAGTTTTATTGCCCTCTGTATTGACAGCATTTTTGAACAAGAACCTTAGAGATTTTTAAACGTTAATAGGATTAAAGTTAAGAGAATAATAAATTTAAAACTTTTAAAAATAGGTAATTTTAAATAACTAAAATTAATAATAAATTTAACAACAAATTAATAAATAACATTCACGTAAATAAGAAATATCTAAATAGTTAGAAAAAAAATAAGAATTAATAACTAAACAATAGAAAATATTTAAATAATTATTTAAATATTAATAAATTACAATTGTCGACAATTGCATAAATAATTATGCGCGAAATGAATAACTATAAGAAATGAATATCATTATTCGTAAAATAAACTAAATAAATAAATAAGCTAGTAATAATTATAAATAAAATATAAGACTTAGTTAACTAAGAAAAACTATGTGTTTGTGTGCATGTAAATGTGCTTACACGTATACCAATACATAGGTATATTTTAGCCTATAAGTAAGAGAGAGAGGCACATCATGCCTCTGGGCCCAAGGAAGGGAGTTCAAGCGAACATCTTGGAAAAATCGGAAGAGAGGGTAGAAACTAAGGGAAATAGACAGCTAATTGGCTACTGTTTTCCCCCAATTAGTAATTTGGAAACGCCCGGAAATGCGAGTCCCAAAAAGAACTTCGCATGAACTCTCTCTCGTCTTCCTGACCCCGAACTGTGCGGATCGCCCAGTTAGCTAGTGACCGTGGTTTACCCTCACGCAGCTAAATAGTTTATTTTAAATTAAAATCAGTGTCTTTGAATAAATTTCCATTTGTTATTTTAAAGTAAAAATCGTAATAATATTTTAAAACAATTCTTTTAACTTCAATAAAAATAAATAATTAATTAAACACGCTAAATAATAAAAATAATTGATCAAAGGAGCCACGTGTATCAACGTAACAATATAGGTATGTGTTCAAACTTATTGTAGTTCCCCACGTGTTCAATATTGAATTATTTAATTTAAGTCTGAATCAATAGAATTTTGTAAGAAATAAGCATTTAAGCATTTAACTTTGTAACCTTTGTAGCATTTCAATCTTTTGTAACTTTTATTAATTTAATATTGAATAACATAAATTTGAAACGAAATAATTTATTTAAAACTATAAACCAATATCCTTTCGTAATACTTCTGGGTTCCCGATCTAGTGGTTGAAAAATACCAGGATCAAAATAAATTTAATAATTTACGTTCAACGATTTGGACGTAACAATACAACTTCTGAATGTAAATGAGAAATTATTTCTAATTGATCTTCTCTTATAGTCTTCTCTAATGAAAGTAATTCTTTATTTATAAAATCACGCATAAATTTCAATGTTATTGCATCATTATTATTCACTGGTTGTCCAACTTCACATAATCTTTTGTTTTCTAAATCAAATTGCCCGTCAGAATTTATTTTAAATCCTCTTCCTGGAGCTCCTGGAGGACCACTAACAACTGCTACAGCTTTCAAAGAACGTCCAAATATATCAATACTCATTTTTTTTGTTGTTCAGATCACTTCAACAGTTCACAAACTAATGCTAAAATTTCTGAAATATTACTTCTAATATATAATTTCAGCCTCTCTTAATTCTTCAATAATCGAAATAATTTCATTAGTATGACTGGTATTACCAGCTGATTGAGAGGCCATTAATAGACGTAATCTTTCAACCAGTTCATTAGAATCATCCCAGTATACATAATTCATATTTTTATTTTTCTTTTTTACTATCATGTGGCTAGGTAAACCTCCACCTTTCGAAAATTTTGCATGTCTTTTTGCTAGGAATTCAACAAGATAATTTTTGAATTTGGGTGACGGATCATTGAAAATACTTGTATTTGGCTTGTAATTTTTCCAATACATATTCGTTCTTTCAACAATATCTAAGTAGTATTTCTTATCATTCTGTGTTACAAGTGAATCTTGAGGTTTTTTTTGAATAATAATTCCAATAAACCATGAGTCATAGGATAAGCTTTGTCTTGAATATTAATTTCATCATTATTGAAATAAATACTTGAATTTCAAATGAATATTGCTTTATTTTTTTTACGAACACCATATCTAAAATCATTCTCTTTGTGATTTCGATTTAATTTTTGTATGTAAGTTTTTAATAAACAATCCGTTTTGGCAGGAGTACTTGAAGCTAGTGGTTCTGTGGATCGACGCTGTCTGCTGCTGCTATTAATGAAACTTTCATCATCAGAGATCAAACTACCAAATTCATCTAATTGTTGGTCCTGGTTTTCATTTTTTGTTTCTTCTTTTATCTCTTTTTTTATGTCTTCTTGTTTAATTTTTCGCCCTGACGATTCAATAAGAGTTTTCAATGGTGTGACTATCGGCTTGAACATTTCATTCATGGCTTTTTCAGCTGTATCTCTTCCTAACTTCAAGAGTTTATGTTTACGTCGGATAGCATCACTTGCCTGAGAAATTTGATGTAAAACATCCTTTTGTTTTAAAATGTCCTCCGACTTCATGTTGATTTAACAAACTACTTAACTGGTATGATTAATATTTATCCAATAGAGGTTAATTTATACGAATGAAACAGTCAAAACCCTTACGATATCTTCCGTTATTTAATTCACTGTCTTTATCAATTACTACAAAGCCATACTTATTATCATTCCAACACGCTGAGCATAAGTCCTTGAAAGTATTGTACTGCATATCAGTATTTACATAATCATCGTAAATGTGTTTTAAATTCATTTCATCTTGTCGAAATATAACTAAAAAATTAATATTGTCACGAATCAGATGTTTGGGAATGCGAGTATAGGTTTGACAAAGATAAAAACTATCGACATTTTTGTGTCTACCCATACAGAAATAGGCTCTTATATGATCCTGTTTTTCACATGCTACATCATCAAATATCATCAATGAGTTGGGTTTAGCATCTTCAGGTTTTATTACATCTCCATGCTCATTGAAAGGAAAAAATCCGATGCCTTCTATAGGTTTCAAAAGCGACTCTAAAAACTTATATTTTGGCTGTTCAAGTGATTTTGAGTAGAGGTAAATATTATCAAATCTCAATCCATTTGGATGTATAATGATGGATAACAAAGCATTGGTCTTTCCACAGTTTGATGGACCACAAAACATTGCACGTACACTGTTGGGTAACAGAGAACCGTATCTTTTAACTTTTTTTAATCCAGTACCTTGAACTATTTGATCAAAATTAGTCACCGGTAATTTAGCTGATTGATGTTGGAACTTCATGTTTACCACTCACAGCAGTATTGTCAACTCTTTGATTTTTGCTATAAGTATATGCTTTTATACGATTTTTTTATTAGTCATTATGCTACCGTCATGGAGTATAGACGTGTCAAAGGTAAAGGTTTAGTTAATAGAATTATCAATAAACTCCCATTTGAATTACATGTACCTGGCTACCAATACTGTGGACCTGGCACAAAATTAGCTAAAAGGTTAGCTCGTGGTGATCCTGGTATTAATCAATTGGATACAGCGTGCAAAGAACACGATATAGCTTACTCGAATAATCGTGAAAACTTAGAAGCACGTCACGAGGCTGATAAAGTACTTACCGAAAAAGCGTGGCAAAGAGTTCAATCAAAAGACGCTGGTATTGGAGAAAAAGCAGCTGCTTGGAGTGTAAATAAAATTATGAAGCTAAAGAGACGATTTGGAATGGGTTTGAAGAGCAAGAAGAAGAAGACTAGTGGCAGAAAAAGAAAATCAAACGTGAAAAGTATTAGTAAAAAGAAAAAGATGAATAAGAAGGTAGCACTGAGGAAAATTGTAGGAGAGGCTAAAAAATCTATGACAGCTGGTGGTGATCCAATTAAAACGGCAATGATTGGTGCACGTAAGGCAGTTAAAAAATCAGGTGGAAGAAAAAATATTAGACTCCCACGTATTTTGCCAGTACCAGTTAAAACTGGTGGCATTATTCCGTTAATGATTCCATTATTTGCAGGTCTTTCAGCAACCGGTGCTCTTGCAGGTGGAGCTGCAGCTATTGCAAAAGCTGTAAATAGTGCAAGTGCAGCTAAAAATCAACTAGCAGAGAGTAAGAGACATAATGCAAAAATGGAAGAAATTGCTGTTGGTAAAGGATTATACTTGAGACCTTACAGACGTGGAATGGGTTTATATTTGAGACCTTATCCTAAAGGTAAAGGAGTATCAAAAAACAAGTAGAGCTACCACACCGAGCACTTACAAATAAGGATATATTAAAGTATGTCAGAGAATTGAAAATTCCAAATTTTAGAGGAGTTTTCATGAGAAACGATTTACCAAAAACTGGTCCTAAAAGAAATGAATCAGCTATAATCAACTTAGATGACAAATATGGACCTGGTACCCACTGGGTATGTTACAAAAAGATTGGTAATAATGTAACTTATTTTGATAGTTTTGGAAATTTACAACCACCACAAGAAATTGTGGATTATCTCGGTGTTGGTAGCATAAAATATAATCACAAACAATATCAAAATTTCAATACAATTATATGTGGACATCTATGTCTTAAATTTTTCACTGGAGAACTATAAATTCATGGAAATTACGCTTGAGTTAACAGTCATGGCTGAGTCATTTACATTAACACTTACAGGATCATCATCAGTGTTGGAGGCTAATTATTTCCCTCCTATTGAATTATCACCAGACAAAAATTATGTATTAGGACTTGTAGAGTTGCTTACATTTAATTCAATACCCAATATTGATATTGGTGCTAATAAATTCTACGTGACTTATCCATCAGATGGTGTTATTAATCAAAGACCTTATGATGATAATGATAGCAATGATGTGAATGCATACTACAATGTTGTTGGTGGTGGTGGTGGTGGTGGTGGGGGAAAAAAAGTTGTAAAAAATAATGTAAAAAGAGCCAAAAGAAATGTATCGATTATTACAAGGATTGACGATGATTATAATATACCACAAGCTATTGAAATAACATCAAAGCCAAAGACTATAGCGTTAACTTTACCAACTGGAAGCTATGAAATTGAAGATATTGAAACATATATACGTAAATCATTGCCAAAACTCAGTTTAAAATTAAAAGCGAATAATAATGAGCTGAAAAGTGAAATTAAATGTGATCAATTTATAGATTTCGAACCAGAAGACTCTATAGGACGATTGTTAGGGTTTACAGATCGTCAACTTGAGCCTCATAAAACGCATTCGTCAAATTTACCTGTTGCTATACTCAAGCTTAACGTACTAAGAGTTGAGTGTAATATTACATCAAACGCGTATATAAATGATCGGAGAGTGCATACTATTCATGAATTTTTTCCCAGTGTACCACCAGGATTTAAGATTGTGGAAGTACCATCTCACGTCATTTACCTTCCAATACTCACGAAGGCAATACACAATATAAGACTACACATAGTTGATCAGAATGGAAAATTAGTAAATTTTAGAGATGAAACTATAACAATCAGACTGCACGTGAAAAGTTTATGAATTATGGGAATAGTTTTCGAAACAAAAAGTGGTGCCGGATATAAAAAGACATTACCATGGATGAAATTTACCAGTCAGCGAATACCCCGCAGACCATTAACACATCAGAACGCCCAGTTCCTAAAAACTCTCGGACTAAAATTACGTGGAAAATCTTCAAAATAAATTGCTGCTATCTAGCTTGTGTTATACCGAAACGTGACTCTTAAGAACACTCTATAAATTTGATTGTAACTTCATTATTCATTCATTGATCGATGTGCCTTCGTAATGTCGAGTGATAAAGCTTCGGAAAATCTCAAAACATACTTGACAAGTCAAAAGCGTGCATACGGTACGGATTTTAAAAAAGATTCCAAGGATTACACACCAAGCTATATAAAAGGGGGTACTGTATACAAAGGCTCACCGTCTGGAGATAAGTATGGAACAATAGGAGATAAACGCTATAAATAATGGCAGAAATTTTAAATATCCAGCGACCAATCATATTTGATGACTCTATAGCTCATTGTGAGGTGCATGCGCATCAACCGTATGCATCAGCAACACTAAATAACAACGATGAAGTGAGGATAACAATTCAAAATCAAAATTTGTGTATACTTCCAAGCAAAAGTGTACTACACATCATCGGTAAATTCACGAAAAATGATGATACAGCTGTTGCCAATACAACTAACTTTGTGAACATGGGAATAACTCATATGATCAAAGAGTTCCGACTATTGATAAATGGAGTAGAAGTGGATCGGAATAACAATGTTGGTATAACTAGTTTAATGAAAAGATATTTATCATTTAGCCCCAATCAATTAAGTACTTTGGAAAATGCCGGCTGGTTGATGGATAATGAGGTTAAGTTTACCGATGATGCAGGAAACTTTGACTTTATCATTCCACTTAATGTTTTAAGTGGTTTTGCTGAAGATTATCTTAAAGTTTTGATGAATGTTCAACTTGAAATAATTCTAACGATATCAAACAGTGATATAAATTCTTACATACAAACAAATGCTGCTGCTGCTGCTGAAGAAGTAAAAATCACACTTCAAAAAATTGAATGGATTGTACCGTACATAACTCCAGCAGATAAGGAAAAAATTCAAACTCTGAATTACATCGCCAGTGATCCTGCTATAACAATAAGTTTTCGGACTTGGGAATTGTATGAGTATCCTCTGTTACCTGCAACTTCAAAACATATTTGGGCAGTCAAAACCTCAACTCAGCTCGAAAAGCCACGTTACGTTGTTCTTGGATTCCAAACAGCAAGAAAAAATGATGCTCGGAAAGATGCTAGCAAATTTGATCACTGCAATTTACGGAACATCAAATTATTTTTAAATTCACAAAGTTATCCCTATGGTGACTTGAATTTAGATATACCTCACAACCACTATGCTTTATTACACCATATGTATACAGATTTTCAAACATCATACTATAACAAAGAAGCTGAACCTCTCCTATCGAAAAAAAAATTTTTGGATCAAGCACCACTGTGTGTAATTGATTGCTCCAAGCAGAACAAAGCTATAAAATCTGGACCTGTTGACATTCGATTGGAATTTGAATCAGTTGATCGGTTTGCAACCAACACAACAGCATACTGTTTAATTATTCACGATCGTATCATTGAATACAATCCTATAAGCAGCACTGTTCGTAAGTTAGTGTAAAAGAATGGTTGTTACTTTCCATCTCACACCAACTGTGCATTATATGCATGTTTGGAAATATGCATATAAAAATGCAAGGAAGGGGGAATGGGAACAGGCTGCGAGAGACAGAGACAGATTTAAAAACAGAATTTTAAAAATTAGTGAAAAATTGGATCCAATATTAAATAAAAAATTATCACAAATTAAACTTTTCAAGTAAATATAATGTTTAAGTTGATATATATATATATATATATATATATATATATATATATATATATATATATGTATCAAATGAAATCTTTATTGATAAATAAAAAAAAATTTTTTTAATACAATGTGTACATTATTATTTTAATGCATAAGTTTCCTAGTACTGTAAGTAGAATAATATAAAAAATTATTTTTAACTTATTTCTCTAAATTACATTGTAAGCAAAATTTTCGATATGGATATAAATATATACCGGATGTTTCCCAATCAGCACCGGTTTTAGGATAATGTTGCTTACAGAATGAATATTCTTTTACTTCTTCATTGTGTTTTAGATGCTCTGGTAATTGATCCCAAATGAAGCGTATTTCTCTTTTGGCAAAGTGAAGTAAAAAGTGTGAATCCAGGCAGGCCAGATCTCGAGGAGTCATCTTTCGTAAAGTCATCGATTGATTAGAAGTGGACAATTGATTAAAAAGTTGAACTGATTTTTCGTAGCTAGGTTCACAACCGTAAAATTTTAAATACCATAATTTGAGTTGTTGAACGTTTTGAAATGCACAAGCTTTTAAATATCCAGTTGAAGTATGTACTGCAGATGGACACTTGAAATGTGTAAATTCGATGGTATCAATTGAATAATGACGCATTTTCGTTAAATCTATGATCACAACAGATGGATCATCAATTAATTTTTCAAGCCACTGTTTCTTTTGTTCACCTTCAACGAATAAATAGCTCAAATGACGCTTTAAAATGTTGAAAATTTCCCCAAGGACTTTATACGCAGTTTTACCAACATCCCAGCTAATTCCATGACGACGTCCATGACAGTCGAGATTTTGCTTAATAACAGATGCACTAGTAATCATCATTGGAGACTTAAATAAATGATAGTCACACTCATAAACACCATTGGATTTATATTCATCCGTTATCTTAGTGACACAAAATTCCTTCACTGTAAATGAACCGTTTGGCATAATATAACCGGTAAAATCAATTAAGTATTCCATATTTCACTTTTTTTTCAAATTAGTAAATTAAAAAATTATAAGTTTAACGTCAACTGGTGGGCTATCCGAATCTTCTCCGGGATATTTAAAGCCTATTAATAATATGTTTTTAAAATGCGCGAATAATATTTTAACTTTCCTATCATCACATGTAAATTCTTTTGTAGTATGAGATACTCTGAACTGAGAACTGTCAATATCACTAAAAGTTTCACTAGGAGCTTCACTCGGAGCTTCACTGGAAGTTTCACTATCACTGGATGAAGCACTTACTTCATCGAACTCGATTTGCGCAGAATGATCACATGAATCGTCGCATGAGTGAAGTCTGAAATAAATTTAAATTCTTAGAAAACAGAATACGTAAATTTTTAAGTATAATTAATGATTTTAAAAAATTACCTCAATCGTTTCCGATTCATTGTAGAGTTACTGTTGAACGACACGTAATTCAAGTTTTTGGAATTTCTGTGAAATTTCTAACAGTTTTTGGCTTAAATTTAGTTTATCCACACAGTTTGAACAAGATACTTTTGTATACGCAGTTTTAAATAAGTCGTCAGTTAT
>NC_058164.1:14500822-14546175 GCF_020080835.1 Cotesia glomerata
TAATGCATATCTATTCGTACACTGAGAAACACCACCTCTGACACCTTTTTCAATGAATAGCATCATTTCCGAATCAGTTAATAATTCCAACTCAACACCAGTATACTTTAACATTGCATCAAAAGCTAGCCCTGGTACTGTATAGTAGTGTAAAGGATCTAAACGATAAGTTTTTAAACAATTACTTCTAAAGTTTTCAAATATATCAACCAATAAAAGAACATCAGTTTTAAGATATAAATCAGAATACTCTCCTAATGTTTTTATATTAAATTCTTTCCAGATTAATTGAGCGAATGCGTAATTTTTTTTGGTTACATTACTGTTGGATAATTTCGAATAAAAATGCTTCCTCTCAGGTAATTTTGTATCATTGAGTTTATCTATCGATGTTATATATTCATACGGGAATACTCCCTTTCTAATGACTAATCTAAATTTTTCAAGATCATTATAATGAAGTTGTGTTATCTTTTTATCATCTTCTTTTAAGTTCGATGCTAATTTGTCTAGACTAGAGGCCATAAATTTAAATGAGTCTATGAATCTTAGATTAACACATGTTTTTTCAACATACTTAGTAAAAGCAATATAACGATCTTTGTTGATTAGTAATAATTCAAGTGTACCTTTGAAATTTTTAACTAAAGATTTTATTATAAAATGAGAGTCATAACCAGACATATTATGAAAAACTACCGGTATTGTATGAGATTTTTTATAATTTAAATTACACGATAAATGAGCAGGTCCTCTGTAATATCCCGTAAAATGATTATGATCGTAACATTTGTCTTGAGAATTTATAATTTTTTTTTCGCAAATATAACAAATATTTGCCTGTTTATGTTCTTCTAATTGTTGTTTAGTCAAAGGTTTCATAGGTATTGGATTTTTTAAATATGAATCTACTTCAATAGCAAAATTTTTAAGTTTACCCACAAACCAGTCAATGCAATTTTCTGAACGATTAATTTCAAATCTCGATAATTTATTATCATAATTACAAAAGCGGTACAATGCAATGCTATGAGGAATATGAATATCTGTATCATCATCGGTAGGTGTCAGTGTACATTCTAGATCTGCATAAATAACAAATGGTACAGTATCCTGTCTTTGAAAATTTAAAAATTTAAAAATTTTATTTTCCTCCGTTGGAAATACCATGTGAACTTTATTAATTTTGAAACAATCTTTTCTATGACGTTCAAAAGATTCTCTTATTTTAAAATTATTTAAGCACCGATCACAGAAGAAATGTTGTTTGCGTGATTTTGTAACACTACTTCTTACTAAAGCTGATAAATTATTAATTAATGCAAAATGATAAAACGGTTTATAATTATCATAATCATCGCTCTTCATATTTAAATTTATATTAGTTTGTATTATTAAAAGATGAATAGTTTTTACATTAGAATTTAATACAGATCCCTTACATATTCTAAACCAAAATTTATAAATTAATGAACAATTCAGTTTTTGGTAAGACTATGGAGAATGTTAGAAAATATAAAGATGTTAGAATAGTCACACGATGGTCTGGTAGATATGGTGCATCTGATATGATTTGCAAACCAAATTTTCATAGTCTTACAGTTTTTGATAAAAGTATGATAATTATTCAAATGAATGTTGTAAAAGTGAAATTTAATAAACCAATCTATGTAGGTTTTTGTATTTTAGACATGTCAAAAACTTATATATATGACTTTCACTATAATTATGTAAAGAAAAATTTCAAAAATGAGGATTCTAAATTAATGTACACAGATACAGATAGCCTAATTTATCACTTTACAGTACCTAATATATATGAAATCATCAAACGTGATATTACAAAGTTTGATACCTCCGACTATCCACTTAATAATATCTACAATATACCGTTAGTTAATAAAAAAGTATTAGGTTTAATGAAAGATGAAAACAATGGAAAAATTATGTCAGAATTTGTAGGGCTTAGGGCAAAACTTTATTGTTTTAAAATATATAATGCTGAGGAAGATGATAAGATTAAGATGCGTGCAAAAGGTGTTAAAAATTCAACTTTGCGAACTATCACGTTTGATGATTATAAAAAATGTCTAATGGATCATATAAATGTAAATAAAGATCAGTATATTATAAGAAGTGAGATGCATGAAGTTAAAACGATGCTCCAAAAAGAAAAATTAGCTTTAAGTTGGGGAGACGATAAACGTCAATTACTCGAAAATAGTACAGATACTTTACCATGGGGTCATGAAATATCAAGCTGTAATGAATCTTTAATATGTAAAAAAACAGTTAAAAGACCAAGATTATTATAAACTAAGATTTAGGTAATAAGAAAAAAATAAAATGTTTTGTAATTAGATATAGATGTTGGAAATAAAAAAATTTTTTTTTCGGTAAATTTTTCATGTATATTTTTCTTTTCTTTTTTTTTAAGACCACATATAAGTACATTTTTTTAACATAAATTTAATTGGATTAAATTATATTTCATTCTTCATTATAAAGGTTTAATAAGAAATTCAAACTTGTGAAAAACTGTTCCCAAATATTTTAAGTGAAGTTCTCCTATTGCAGCCAATTCTATCAGCGAAGTTAACTGGTCTTCATCATCAATAAGATGTCGGTTGGTTCGATATGGAAAATAGATTGTGAACTCGTTTTCCAATGTTCCCAAAATTTTTGGTCCAAATTTTGTTTTCACTTTCTTGATTTCAGTGATTTGATAAATCTTTTCCAGTTGCAGTTCTTCAAACTTTTTAGTTGGTAAAAAGTTTGGTAAGTTGTTGATTTTATTGATAGCACTCAAATCCATTTTTGAATTATTAAGCTAAGAAATTAATAGAAAAATAGTTAATAATAATAGTAGAAATTAATTATAAAATAGAGTAATGAAATAAATGACTTACTTGATTTTCTGTAGAGCCCACAATTTTAAATATTTTTAACAAAAGACACAAGTTTTTTTTAAACTGAACGACTGATTGAAGCAACTGGATTGAAGTAACTGCAAGCAGAGGACTGAAATTTGGAGGCAAGTAAGTATAACTCCCCACCAACGATCCCCACCCAACGATGACAACGCCAAAAACAGTTTTAAACTTGTCGGATGACGTAAAAACATGACGTAATCGAGAGAGAGGAGAGGATAAAAAACGTTAAAATTCACGATGACGACGCGAAAATTTTTTCACCTCAAACAATCGATCAACAAATCGATGATAATCTCAAAAAACTTTTAACCCACATCGATAAAACAGAACATCATTCGGTATCAAACCGACTGTCAATACCCCCAATCGATAACATAGATCACTACTTATTGCATAAATTACAATTTATGAACTTCTCTGATTCATCAATAGATTGGATTAACTCTTACTTAACTCAAAGAAGACAGTCGGTCTATTTCAATAGCCATGAGTCATCTTGGAAGGATATTATAAATGGCGTACCTCAGGGTAGTGTGCTTGGACCCTTACTCTTTTCTTTATATATTTCTGATCTTGCGAAACGGTTAAAATGTAAATATTTATTTTATGCAGACGATCTAATTATATATGCTTCATGTTGCCCATCGCAAATTAATGAATATGTTGCTATGTTGAATAATGAGATAGAAAAAATTGTTGATTGGTGCAATTTAAATTGCTTGAAATTGAATGCTACAAAAACTAGTGCTATTATACTAGGAAGTAGGCAGAGAGTTAGCAGTAATTTTTGTAAAAGTGCCCAAAATATAATTGTCAGTAATCATGTGATTCCATATGTACAATCAGTTAAATACTTGGGTTTGATAATTGATAATACTCTATCGTGGGAGAATCAAGTTGTAAGCGTATGTATTCGTGCGATGAAAACGCTAGCGCAACTAAAAATTAATAATGAAATTTTTAATGAACAGTTACGCATAAAATTGGTTACGACCTTGATTTTTCCCATCTTCGATTACTGCTGTGCTGCTTATACAAACATCTCAGGCAAATTACAGCATAGATTGCAGCGTAAAATAAACTCATGTATAAGATATATTTTTAAAATTTCGAGATTTGAGCACACTACTCCGTATTATAAAAAATTAGGCTGGTTAAAACTTGATGTTAGAAGAGATTATTTCATAGCTTGTTTATTTTACAAAGAAAATAAGTTAAATTACTGTCAATTATTTAAATCGAATTTAGAATTTCTGCCGATTGTGCTAAGGAGAGGTGACGTCAGGAATGATTATCTACGTCTGCCAAGAAGTAATTGTGCAATTTATGAAAACTCTTTCCTAATTCATGGTATAAAAGTTTGGAACTCGTTACCGGCCGAAATTACATTAATTGACAATTTCGAACAATTTTAACAGGCTTGCTATGACTTCTTCTTACAATAAATGTTAATGTTATTATTTCTCTGTTAATATGTTATTATTTTAAGAATTAATATGTTCTTACTTTTAATAATTTAATATCAAATATTTAAATTGTATTAAAAACACTGTATCAAATGTATACATGTAAATGATAAAATTTATGTATTGTTGATGGTCCTGAAGGAGCTTAGAACTCTAGGATCAAATAAATTTTTCTATCTATCTATCTATCTACTTATCAAACTGTCGATAAAACTTTACCCCAACTCGATAAGCAGGGCGACTTCAATACCAACATCGAAAGTTCACCACCAGAGCGGCCTAAGTATCGAACTTTCTCGCATATACTCATACTACAAGTCATTTTAATATATATAAAATTCATCATTACATCAAATAAGTGCATATCACATCAACACCACAGCTAATACACGCTATCAGCTGTGCTGTTGGGGTGGTAGCATTTTGACCTCAAAAATGACGGTAAAAATCAATCAACAAATCGATAATCATCCCGCAGCAGATAAAACAGATCCCCATCGATCACCAAATCGATAATAAACCCAGTCGGTCAAATTCAATCACCAAATCGATGACAACCCCACAGTCGGTAACAGGTAAAACAGAGCTAAAACATCCGTCGATAAGGCAGAAATGCACCGTCGGTAATGCAGGAATCTACTTTATCGGGGGTCAGAACCGGCCTTGTATATCTACTGCGGCTCAACCAGACCTAGGCATTCCATCCGGAAGTCTCAAAGGGTTAGACCAACGTCTCACATCAAACGAAACCGGGTGACTTATAGTCCCGCTCCTCGGTAACGCTGATTTACCCACATACTCTGCAGCCTCAAAACCCAAAACTTAAAATTCGAAACTCAAAACTCAAAATTCAAAACTCAAAATAACTCAATAAAAACCTTAAATGACTCAACCTCAATATTTTCCAAAACTTTACTCTAAAACTGACTCTAATCTCAAAATTCTCAAAATCTCAACTGTAATTGTAACTCTAAATTCACACTAAAACTGTAGCTCCTCGTTACTCGGCATCTACACTCGGACTCTACTCACTAAAGACTCGCTAAGAACTCACTGAAGGTTCGCTAAAGACTCACTTTTAATCCTCTCAATTATTTTCTATAAAATTTTGGCCTTGGAATATCGACTTAAAATCACAAAAAATCCGTTGGCGCTAGTGACGTTCATTTTAAATAGACACCGGTCAAAAAAATAACGTCAAAATATATATATATATATATATATATATATATATATATATATATATATATATATATATATATATATATATATTATATATATTAGGGTGTGCCAAAAAAATCAACTAATTTTTTTTTTCAAAAAGTTCTTGAAATTTCGTTAGAAGATACCACAATAAAAATTCAGTTAAAATTTGAGTTCTTAATATTAATATTTAGAGGTCGCGAACTGAATTTTTCTATTTTTCGTTTAATTAACACGGAAAAAAAATTTCCAGAAAGTTTGGATTTTTATTTCTCTTGATTGAACCAACTTCATCGAACGAACAATCAATATTTTTATAGGAAATTGAACGCTTAATAAAAAAGGTCTCTTCTGGTATCATTTTTTGATAAATTCAATCCTCCGAAAGTTATTCGAGGTTAAAATTAAGCTTATTGCAAAATTGCACCGGCATACGAAAAAAAAAAGTTGTTTGTACTTTCGACCGGACCCACCTACCGACATGTTTTTCGACCCGCTGAATCCAAATTTGGAGTCTGTTTGACCCAGTCACCGTCTAGATTTGAGTAAAATTCAAAAAACCCAAAAAAAGGCAAACGCAGTCACGATGAAAAAATTTTTATGGACCCGGAGCAAGTATGATTTTTATGTACTTCAATTCACTGAATCTGAATCTAAATGTTAATTCGCCCGTTGAGCCGTTAACATTCAAAAAAAATTGCGAAAAACCGAAAAAAATTTCAATAAATCAAAAAAAATCGAAATTATCGATGAAAAAAATTTTTTGGATTCAGATTGAGTATGAATTAGAATCTGAAGTTTTTTTTACGCCAGTAACGTTTCAAAATTTTTAAAAATCAAAAAAATCGGGAAAATTGCAGTTGTAAATATAAGAAATAATTTATTAAACACGATTATTAATGACTTGGGTGTATTTTCGTGGATGGAATATGATCTTAGAATTTAAAAATTGATAAGTTTTTAAAATTTCTAGAAAATAGCATGTAAGGAGAAGGTATAAAACCATATTTACGAATTTCAAACAGTCGTTTGTTTGTATCGAACTCTTTTATCTTAAAATGACCTACGTAGTGTGTTCCTTTTACGTTTTCTGTATTCGTCTGGTACTTCTCTTATTAGCATGCAGCAAAAATCTGTCAGTGGTCGACGTGAGAATCCATAAAGTGTACACTAATAAAAAAATTGACTTGACTCAAGAGCCAAACTCTAGAACCAATTCCATTTTGAAGAAAAATATTTTCTTGAGTCAAGAGTATAAATTCTTGACTCAAAAAAATTTTCTTAGACCAAGAATAATTTCTTAGCTTAAGAATTTATTCTCTCGACTCAAGAATATCATTTTCTTCAAAATAGTATTCTTGGTTCAAGAGTTTGGCTCTTAAGTCAAGTCAATTTTTTTATCAGTGTAGTTTGGGGTTCATTAAGCGACCCAAATTTTTGCAATTTGTCACCTATTCTTCTACTAACGTCCTGTAGTTTTCGCATTTTTTATTTCCTAAAAAGTTTTGAGACACATTTTTGAAACTAACCCAAGCTACTCTCCGTCTCGTTCATTTTTCCTATAAAATTTACATCCTGAAATAGAGTTCGAATTTTGGGTCCATTAAAATTCCTTACGATCGCTTGTGTCTGCAACCAGGGCACCTCCTACTGGAGAGTATACTACCCTTGTAGGAAAAAAATTATCTACAACGGGGCCTGTCTTGCCCAGACTCGGCCGAACAATACTGGCCCACGACTGGACCACTACTCAACTGACAAGTCTTGGTTTGCCAGTCTTGGACCAAGACCCAGCCAATATTCAAGTGACAAGTCTTGGTTTACTACTCTTGGACTAAGACCCAGCCAATGTCTATGTAACGAGTCTTGGTTTGCCAGCCTTGATTCAAGAGTTAACCAATATTTAATTAACAAGGCTTCATATAAAAAAAAAAAGTTAGCTTGAATCAAGTGAAAAATTCTTTAATCAAGTTGAAATTATTTAAACCAAGAAAAATTTCTTGATTTAATAATTTTTTTACTTAAGAAGGTTCGAGCGAATCTAATGTAAAAAATAATTTCCAATTTTGAGCTTTGAAATTAAGTATACGTATAAATAAATACGTAATTTATCTAATCCCAAAATTTTAAAAAGATTCACAGTTTAGTTACTTACAAGGGGAGGATACGACCTTGGGGAAACGAATTTGGATAATCTTTGACGCAGTGATAGTACACCATGTGGGTATACTACCTCTGAAATACTAAAGTGCAATACTCAAAAATGGCTGAGAAAAACGCACTCAAAGTTTACTTTTTACTCAGCACTATAATATATTAATAGGTAAATAATTGATACATTAAATTATTCTTTAATAAAATATTTTTTTATTTTCAACTTCATTTCTATAAATTATCTACGGTGTATATCATGAGATATTTGTAATTCATGAATAATTCTTATAACTCTCATATTCATTATAAGTTTAACTGAAAAATATATACCTGCGCCAGACAATAAGAAGGGTCGAATATGGTATGAGGGTACAATAATTCTTGTCCTCGAGTTATTGTAAACTGTACATCGATTCGAGCTCTGTTGGCCCACCGGAAGAATAGTCATGTTGTTGTCCTTGAACCTATGTTAGTCTCACTACTTTTTCAGAAGCTTGACTATAGCAGTTAGTTTCTGAATTTCGACACGAACAGACGTATTTGTGCAGTGAAATTTACTTTAAAAATTGTTTTATAATTTATAAAATGTCATCAAGCGAAGCCAGTTCTTCTCATGGAGATGAAAACACTCCTGATACATCCTTACATAGTGATTTATCGAAGCAACGGCTAAAAGATGGAGTAGTGTATTATGAAGGTTTACTTCTTGAAAGTGATTTAATTGCAAAAACATCTTCTGACACTCTATCTGAAGATGCTATGTTGATTGGTAGAGAATTATATGATAATACGTTAGATATGTTAAATAAAAAGAAGTTCGTAAGCGATCAAGAATTGATTCATTTTCAAGAAGAATGCCCAGACGGAAATTTTGAAGCAGTAGAAGATAATTCAGTTGATGACTATGTTCCAGATGAAAAAAAAAAAAAAACAAAAAATGATGGATTATATTCCTCTGGAATATAAAATTAAAGTTTTAAACATAGCAAAAGCTCACCCTTCATGGAAACTAGAGACATTACAAAAAAATGGATGTAGTCATTTGAAGAGAATGGATCATTTGAAAGTATGGGAAAAAGATGTTGAACATGGTGGAAGTAAATTTGATAAATATCATGTGATTGATTCTTGGACGTATGACCGCTTCGTCGAGGCAAGACAAAATTATCAACAAGTGACTACACGAAATTTGCAGCAATGGGCTTTAGCTGCAGCCAGCCAGTTTCCTAATCTTCAATTTACAGCGTCCGACCCATGGGTAAAAAAATTTAAACAAAGACACAACATTCGTCAACGCAAAATTACAAAATTTGTAACAGACAAAGAAGTTCACACCATGCCAGAAATTATCGCCTCTGCAGAAATGTTTCGCATTCAAACAAAACAATTGATATCTAACTTCGATAGTGACTTCGTTATTAATACAGATCAAACAGGTATATAAATTTTCGAACGGTAAACTAATTATTTTTTATTCCATTATTAAATTTAATCGAAGTTAATCATTAGATTTTTTAAAATTCATATTTTCAGGATGTCAATACCAATCAATGTTTAATAGGACACTGACGGAAAAAGGAAGCAAAACAGTGTTTGCAAAAGTACAAGACATGACCAAGGTGTCACACTCATATACTGCACAATATAGCATAACATTATCTGGAAAATTACTACCACATGTTTTTATTTGTTTGCAAGAGCCTACAGGTGATTTTGGGCCAAGAATAAAGAAAAACGTAGAAGAATATTTAAAAAAATACAAAAATGTTATTGTCACATCATCAAAATCAGGAAAACTGACAACTACTCTCTATAAAAATTTTCTAGAGAAATGTTTAATGCCATATGTTCAAAAAAATAAATTTCTTTTAATTATTGACTCGTGGACAGGACAAGTGAAGCCAGAATTATATGATGAAATATTTCAGGATGATAAAAAAATGCCTACATGCACATTTAAAGTTATACCTCCAAAATGTACTCCGTAGGTTCAACCATGTGATGTCTATTTCTATAGACAAGTGAAAAATTTTATCAAACGATTGCAAAGTACCGCTGAACTTCTAGACAAGAATTATGAAATTCATTCCCGAGAGGATTGCATAAAAATTCATTCGATTATTCATCACCAATTGTCAGCGCCAATATTTCGAGGCATGATGGAATATGCCTGGTTCGCCAGCGGGCTTTGTGACACAAGAAATTTTTTTACTAATGTCAATGATGGGTGTTTCTCATTAGACCGTTTAAAAATACCGTGTCATTGTAAAAAAGCAGCATTTATTTGTTGTTCTTGGTGTAGAAAAACTTTTTGTTTTGAATGTTTTTATCATAAGTATCACTCAGGATCATGTAATAATATCTCATAATACGTAATTATAAAATATTGCTTTAATTAATTAAAAAAATGTATAATTTTCCATTTAATTTTCGACTTATTATTTGTTTGTACCACTGCAGATAATTTATAGAAATGAAGTTTAAAATTGAAAAATTTTTTATTAAAGAATAATTTAATGTATCAATTATTTACCTATTAATATATTATAGTGCTGGGTAAACTTTGAGTGCGTTTTTCTCAGCCATTTTTGAGTATTGCACTTTAGTATTTCAGAGGTAGTATACCCACATAGTGTACTACCACTACGTCAAAGATTATCAAAATCGGTTTCCCCAAGGTCGTATCCTCCCCTTGTTAGATATTAAATTTTAAAAATTAGATATTTTATCTCCTTATACACGGGCTCTTATGGCGGACAAACTTTTGTCGAGGCTTTAATTATTTTTTTCAATATTAACCTCCCAACTTTAACTGATAAAAAACTATACACAAGAAACTTGGATTATTGAAAAATATAAAAACAATTTAATAATAATATATTACCGATATAATTTTTGAAATATTTAAAGTCAAATTTTATGTTTGTAATTGGTTTATTGTCAGCCATTTATTCGAATAAAGATTTGACAACATCGCGTCAACAGCTGAGAAAAAACAAAAGGATAGAAATATAGTTACAGAGAGAGAAATGTTTAACTCACACACTCATCCACGTCTCTGTTATGGGTATAATCAAACGCGCTATTGCCAAATCTGTTTATTTATTCCGTCAAGTAATAAATACAAAAGTCATTTTATTACTTTACTTTATTAAATAAGTAAAAATCATCAATTATTAAATTTTTAAAGTTATTTGAAATTAAAATAAAGAATTTTGACGAATATTGGGAAGACTAAAATTAAAAAAAAATTTTAACATTATTTTGACTCTTAAGGGGGGAAATACGTGAACAGGCTTAAGACGATTCAATTTTTTTTTTTTTTTATAAATCGCTTGTAAAACTATTCAAAAATATAGATTGAAAATTTAAAGTCAAAATTTCCATTCGTTCAAAAGTTATAAGCGATTTATTAATTACTTTAATACTATTTTACATTAACTTTTTCTGTCACTTTTTTTTCAAACGCGTTTTTCTCGAAACGAGTTTTTTCAAAACTGTGTGCAGTCTAGCTCAAAGAATTTTAAACCAATCATCTTGCGATATGGCTTATAATTTTCTTTATACAATTACCTTGAATATGAACCTCAATCGAAAGCGATATTTTTATTTAAACTATTTTTTTTTAATAGACAATGTATGAAAAAGTGATAAAAAATCACGACTTAATTTTACAGCCCTGTAAAAAATGGAAATTTTTACTTTTTTTTTGTGGAATTGAGGTTCATATGGAAGATACACATATAAATGAAGTAATTTTTCTGTGCCATTGATTTCAAATAAAAATTGTGGCTTCCATACTGCACACAGATTGCTAAATCGGATGACAACCTACGATGTGTATCAGCTGATATCTCCGCTATTTGTTAACTTATATTATTGTTTAATACGAAAAAATACTCATAAATATATGTATAAAATAACCTGATAGTTTCAATAAATAATATTAATTTCTTATACCTTAAAAAAATTAATGAAAATCAGCATGAAAACGGCCTTCTACACGTATTTCCCCCCTTAATTAGTTACGCTCGAACTTCCTTAAATCAAGGAGATGAAGTTCTTCAAAATTATTTACTTGATTCACATTAATTGTTTTTTCTGTGTTGGCTTATTATCCTTGGCCCAAGGCCCAGCCAATATTCAACTGATGTCTTCTTTTGCCAGGGTTGAACCAAGACCCAGCCACTATTTACATTATTCAAACTGTAAATTTGACAGTTTTTCTGTCATTTTATTGTTGTTTTTTTCTATGTAGTATATACTTAAAAAAAATTTGAAATCCGTTTCTGCTTCAACTATAGTGTCTATGCACTAAAAAAAAAAATTTTTTCCACCTAGAATATTAAATTTTTTACTCGAGTTTTTTTTATTTAAAACCTTAAAATTGATTCTTAGCCTTAGAATACAACGTTTTATTATAAGGCTAGTTTTTTGACAGGCAGAAAAATGTATTCTTATAGTTAAAAAAACTTTCGTATTCTAATCATAAGAATACCAATTTTTTAACCATAAGGAAAAATTTCCTAGGTATAAAAAAACTTTTTTTTTCAGTGTGTACCCATACAGGAAGCCCCAGAGTTGAACGACGGGGCCATGCCTGGGACATTATTGGGAAGCCCATCTTGGCAAACCTATATTATCCCATGCCCGGGTCGTAATTGGGCAATCAGCCTTGGCCATTCCAATGATTACCCAGGCTTGGGCCGACTGAATAACCTAGCCTAGGCCAAACCTAGAGTCACCCTAACTTAGGCCAAGTTTGTGTAACCTAACCTCGGCCGTTGGATGGTAACCCTAACATGGGCCAAGACTGAATGACCTAGCCTTGGCCAATGAATTGTAGCCCTAACTTCGGCCAAGATTATGTAACCTAACCTCGGCCATTGGATGGTAACCCTAACATGGGCCAAGACTAGATAACCTAGCCTTGGCCAAGCCTAGAGTCACCCTAACTTGGGCCAGGACTGGGCAATCTAGCTTTGGCCGACTCAATAATTACTCGAGCGTTAGCCAAGACTGGGATGCCTAGCTTTTTTTTTTTTTTTGATAAAAGTTTATTTATTCCATACAAAAACAATCACATAAATTATAAGTTAAACAAACTAAATAAAAAACTTTTTGAAACTATTTGAAATTTTGAGATAAGCATTGGCTGGTGTTATCAGCTCTCAGCTCCTTGCTGTCTTAATTTATTAATATTTAATGATTTGTTTAAGAATTTTAATTGGATTAAATCCTATTCAAGTGACCGTATTTTTTCTTATTCAACTATGGGAAAAAATTTTTTCTGAAAAATAAAAAACCCTAGTTTAAATCTTAACTGGGATGCCTAGCCTTGGCCGTTGAATGGCAACCCAGACTGGAGCCAGAATTGGGTAACCTAATCTGCTAAAATTTCTAAAATTGAAAATTTATTATTTAAACAAAACAATTGTATATCGTCAAAATTGATACGATCTTAAAAAAAAAAATTAAAATATTATAATATGATATTAAAAATATACAGAACAATTTAAAAAGTCTAAAGTTAATGTAAGAACTTGACTTTTGCTTTTTTTTTTTAAATTAATAAACATTTGTAAAAAATAGATAATTTTCATCAAAACACAATATTAAATAACATAAATTATATAAATAATAAACCGGCACACTCCGTCACCATATAGATTTAGCTTATATGAATGGTGAGATGTGCGTTAACTTATAGGTCGTACGGCGTAGGGGTTAGTGGTCGGTCTGGCAAGCGCGCGGCTCAGATTCGAATTTCAGTTAGGGTAAATGCGATTTTCACTTTATTTCTATAATTAGCGAAAGTTAGGTCTAAATTAAGAGTTAAGTCATCTAAACTTGCGTTAGCTCTACATCAAAATTAAAATAAATTATTGAAATTAAAATATTCCTTTTATATAATTTCAACTAACAACTATTCATTTTATACAAAATAATTTAACCGTTTTGTAGAATTTTACTATTTTATTTCTGAGAATTCAATTTATTCGAAATTGGGTTCTTAATACTAATTTGGTTTCACATTAAATATTTAAATTCTAAATATATTTTGTAATCTACTTCTTTTAGTAAATTCTATAGTGGTGAATAAGCCTGGGCTTGCTTTGGCTTAAAAACTTGAGCCAGTCTTGGTTAACAATCTTGGGTCAGTCTTAGTTATTATGCTTGGGCCAGTCTTGGCAACCAAGCTTGGCACCCTGTTATCACTCCAGACTTCTACCAAGGCTGGGCCTAAGCGGGTTTACAAGCATGGGCCAGAGATAGACAGCATTGCACCAAGCGTGGCCCATATCTGGCCCCGTCGTATTGTCCTGTATGGGTATTAATTATATTTTATAGTATTACGAAAATAACTATTTTATCGGCCAAGTCGTAATTGAACACAAGTTATCTATTAGCTTTAACATATACATTTATACATACGTTTAAAATTTACAAATTCATAATATTTTTATTCACATATGTAGATTTAAAACTTTCCCCAATAATGTGGCCGGCCCAATGATTTTTTTTCTTATTATCTTCTAGTCATTATTAACAAGTAACAAATTGTCAACAATAACCTTCAAATAAACACGAGGTTCCAGTCTTTGACTATAGAATAATAGGAAAAAAATTTTTGACGAGTTTTTTAATCTATTCAATTGGATATAGTTCATTTTATTTATTACGGACTCTAAATATAAAAATAAAATAAAAAAATTTGTTTATGTATTAAAATATCATGCGCAGTAATTTTTTGTAAATTGAGGACTATGTGTTTTTATATTGTAAAATTGCAATCTTAAGCCGTGAGTGAAAAATTGAGATTGGCACATGCGCTATAGAACTTTCTTCTCAGGAAATGATGCAAAACTTGAATTTGATAAATGATCATTTTCTTTTTTGTAAAAATTGAACGACCGCTATGAAGCTTGCATTTTAAGATTTGCCAAACTTTTTTTTTATTATTATAGATTTCATGTATAACAGTGATAATTGCTGTTTACATTTAAGGACTCTACTTTATATCATTCAATCCTGCCTTTTACTTTTATTTCTTGCCATTTTTTGTAGCTATGGCCGATTTTTAATTAATCTGTACTTGCATTTGCCTGTATTGAGAATGCACTAGTTACTGCTTTTTCAATATAGTGACTTGATTAGGGAAACCACAGAAAACCCGGTCGTAATTACTGTCGGCGCGCCATCTAGCGGCCTCCCAGTCCAAGTATACCTGAGGTACTAGTGAAAAAAATCCTGTTTATGCTAGAGTCTGGATTCAGTACTTTATTCGATCTAGGCGTCGGTTTTATGCCTTAGACTGCTCGGCTATACTGATCGGTAAATATAATAAGTTGATATAATTTTTGTTAAATTAATTACAATAAAATAATATTCATTAAGTTGTCATTGTATAAGCAATGAAAAAAAAAAAAAATAGCTGTTTTATGCTTTTGAGCTCTTCGAGCTCAAAAGTCTTATCAAAGTTCGATGAAACACAATTTTTATAATTTTCAAACTGTTATAATTTTCGAATGAATCAACCGATTTTCACGTGGTTGGCGACAATCGATGTACTTTTTTGAGCTCTATAAAAAAATAGCTGTTTTAAGCTTTTGAGCTCTTCGAGCTCAAAAGTCTTATCAAAATTTGATAACACACGATTTATTCAATTTTCAAACTGCTATAACTTTTGAATGAATGAACCGATTTTCACGCGGTTGGCGGCAATCGATGCAGTTTTTAAAGCTCCATGAAAAATTTTCAACTTTAAATCGATCAAGCCATGAATTTCGAAGTTATTACAAAAAAACACTTTTTTTGATTTTTTTCGACAACGATATCTCACGAACGCATCAACCGATTCTAACGTTTTTGGTGGCGATCGATGAGGGTTTTTAAGGTTAAGAGCTGATTAGATTTTGAGACCGATCGGTTCAGCCAATTCGGAGATATTTGAAAAAAATTAAAAAAAAACAACATTTTTTTTCACTTTTTTTTCGCTTTTTTTGGATTTTCTCGAAATATACCGGTCCGAATCGGTTCAAATTTTCAGGAAATCTAAGTTTAGTGAAGCCCTTTCGAATGCCACCAACCGCGATGAAATCGGTCAAGTCGTTCAAAAGTTACAAGAGGTTTACATACACACACACACACACACACACACACACACACACACACACACACACACACACACACACACACACACACACACACAAATACACACACACATACATACAGACGTACGGACATCATCGTAAAAATAGTCAGGGAAGCTACCTGTGACCTTCAAACGTCGAGATTTGATGAAAACTCGATTTTTGTAAAACGGGGTGAAAACAATAACTTCCCGATTTTTGAAAATCTGAGATTTTTAGCGGGAAGTTAAAAATTAGTTGATTTTTTTGGTACACCCTAATATATATATATATATATATATATATATATATATATATATATATATATATATATACATATATATATATTTATATATATATACTAGCTGACCCGGCAAACGTTGTTTTGCCATATAAATAATTTCCTAGTAATTTCTAGTGTAGACAAAAAATAGCTTACTTATTGTAAGTATGTATGTATGTTAGAATGTGTATATTGTATGTATGTAAGAATGTGGTATATGCGTGAAATAAGCATGGAGCGCTGTGAACGATGAGGGAATATAAAAATAACAAAAGGCAAACATTATTTTTAAGTTATTATAATTTATTCCTTAAAATTATATATCATTAATTAAACAATTACGACAGTAACACTATTAAACAATATCAATCTTTTCATGCTATAGCATGAACAATATTTTTTGTTAGTCCATCTTTAGCTAACACAAACAAACTGGATGGTTAACCCACTCGAGAGCATGCCACGTATAATTGTCCGTGTGAAAAACATGGTGTTCTCAAATCTAATCCACAAACAGACATCGTTTGACCTTGGAATTTGTTGATAGTCATTGCAAATGCCAATCTAATCGGAAACTGAATACGTTTGAATTGAATTGGCACATCTGTAGGTATAATAGGAATCCGTGGTATGAGTATATTTTCACCTCTGAACTTTCAATTTAAAATCCTGGCTTTGATCACGTTTTTCATTAATTTTTGAATGACTAATCGCGTACCGTTGCACAGCCGGGGCGGGTTCAAATTACGAAGCAAGATAATTGGAGATCCAACCTTTAATTGTAAATTATGCGGTGGCATGCCTGGCAAATCCAGTGAGTTCAAAAACTCTGTGGGAAAATTTACTGCTTCACTGTCGTCGCAAATTGTATCAATAGATTTATATGATACCAAGTTCCCTGGCAACAACATTTGTATCTTCAGATTTAAATTGTCAACGTCTACATTTTTTGCCACTAAAATCGCTCTTTCTGCAAGCCACTCATGATTTATTTACTGTGTGTGTACATCGGGAAATATTTGTTCAATGAGAGTATCTTGCGAATCAGCGATTGTGCAGAAATCGGTCGGTAATTTTACGTATCCAGTTTCATCTATAGCAACTTTTCCATCACCGATATCTAAGAGTTGTTTTGAAAATGTTTCAGCGGATGGATTTTGAAGCATTTGAACGCGCATATTTATTTTTAGCTGTAATTTTTCAACATTACGCCACAATGGAGATGATTTTAAGCAAGCATTGATCTCATCAGCGTATGTTGAACGTGGAATGACTGGAAGTGTTTGTCTGAAATCACCTGAAAGGACCAACAGAGTTCCGCCAAATAGTTTGTCACTGTTTTTAATATCTTTCAATGTCCTGTTCAACGCCTCAAGTGAATGTTTGTGTGCTATAGTACATTCATCCGAAATAATAATTTTACACCGTTTCAGCACAGTGGCCATGGACGATTGTTTCTTAATGTTGCATACTGCGTCAGGGTTATTCTGAATATTTAGTGGCAGCTTAAATACTGAATGAGCTGTTCTACCTCCATCCAATAAAGTTGCTGCAATGCCCGATGATGCAACGGCCAATGCGATGCCATTATTTGATCGTATTTCAGCAAGAATTAGCGAAATAACGAATGTTTTGCCAGTTCCACCCGGTGCATCCAAAAAGAAGAACCCACCTTGTCCAGCTAAAACTGCGAGCATAATGCGATCATAAATGGTTCTTTGTTCCTCATTCATTAGTGGGACATTGCGGGCAACAATTGCTGCCATTTCTACAGTACTGTACTGCAGTTCACGATTCATTTCAGTATTCATTAAATCAGATGCAGTTCGATTTGGCGAATTCATACCGAAATTACTAAGTGGTAAGTTGGCAATGACAATGCAAAGATCCTCAATAGCAATCAATGCTTCATTGTACATTTCGTCGCTGAATGTTATGGTTAGATCGTGGCACCGTATACGATGTTGATGCAATATATCATCAGTCATTGAATCTTTGTGATTTTCCCATAATATCTGTGCTCGGGCTGGGAAACATGTAGTCAACACTATAGCGAATAGTAGACGAATTTGTATTGCTGTACAGTTTAATGCAGCTTCAGCAAGCATGCATTTCCACTGGTTGTCGTCTTCCAGCAAGCCGAGTGCAAGGCATGCATCTTTATACGTTGGATATTGTTGCCCATTCACTTTACGTATATCTTGAAATGATAATGGGCCAGTAACATTAACCAAGAACAGTCAAAGATAAAAGCACTCCGTATGTCTTGGATTGACTGTAAATAATCGCCCCAAGGCGTTTGATTTAAATAAATTGAGACATGCAGCAACTGGTGAGCCTTGCTTGCGGGGCATCCATGTTTTTGTTTGAGTCCATGTGAAATAGAGTGGTACTTGTGAATAGAGTAATGTTCGTGCAAAGGCACCAAAATCATCCGCACGATTACACAATTCAAAAAATGAAGTGAGTGTAGTTTTAGGTGGATTTATTGCACGATCAATCGCTGTCTCGTTCGTGAAAAATACACGCTGACCGTTTTCAAGATGGATGGCTAACTGAACAACTGCTGGATCCCGTTCATGAATTGGAAAACCAAAGATACGCCAAGCAGCTAAATTGGAGCTGATGTACCGACCAATTTGGTAGAGCGTTATTTCATCGTTTTTATTCACTGGAGGAGCTTTCACATTAGTATTTTCCACTCTAAACACAGCCATATCACTGCCTTTATGGACATACTTGCAAATGTATTTGATGCTCTTCACAGAACTGCAGAACTCAACATTAATATGAGCATTATATGTCTTGCTCAGCAGAGGCGAATATGGCACCACCCAACGATTGTCAATATCAATGTCTGTGTTGATGATATTTTTAATAAATGATTGTCCGCCATTTTCAGGATTTCTTCGACGATATATTGGGTATCCGTCGACATTTGTGACCGTATTATTGGTAAAATCTTTAGGGAAATTTTCAGTACATTTTCCATCAGCCATGCAAGGTGATGAACTATTAAGAGTACCACATGGACCATGAATCATGTATGTTGTAACAATTTCAAACAGCAGTTGGTCAGTGGATAGATCTGGAATTTCCGCAGAAATGATACTATCGATTTCTTCAAGACGGATTTTGTCGATGAACCAAACCAAAATGTGAGCATGAGGTAATCCTCGCTTTTGCCACTCAACCGAATACATCCAGCAACGTGTGGGATCGAATACATGTGATTTAGTAATGAAACTTATTAAAGACTTCAACTTTTGTCTGAACACACGTGCTGTAATGTCATGGCGATGTAATGCATTTTGGCCAGGCAGTAGCAAAGATGTAATCTCTGGCCATTTTGGATTACATGTGAACGTGATAAATAAACATGGTCGTCCATATTCGCGCACGAAAGTCAGAGCATCCTGTATATATTCTTGCATATGACGTGGACTGCCTACGTACGATGATGGTAAAATGACATGGTTACCAATTTCGGCGACGTCGGCGTTGTTGTTGATAGCGTCTCGCAAATGAATGTACTCTTCCGCGCGAAGCTTTTGTTGATTATATCGTAAGTATCGTAGTCGTTCGCTCTCAATCTTCGCGTACATGTCGACCATGAATTGTTGACAAAGCTCACGACATCGTAAAATGACGTTGTCCAGGCCACGTCTAATCATTAATCGGTACGAATAATAATCTTTTGAGCTAACGTTCTTGTTTGTTTCAGCTCCTGTAATATTTGTTCATAAAAATTAATTTAAATTTATTACGTTCAATAATTTAATTGTTTTGTTAAATGATTAATGATCAAATTAATAATCAATGAAGTACCTGATACGGGATCTCGTTGTTTTATGTTTATGCAATATCCGTATTGTCCCTTCCAGAATATTAGCGGATATTGGAGAGCGTCATATGAACGATGTGTGTCAGCAATGAACTGAAGATTATTATTTCTTCTACGAATCACAATTTCTCGTGCAGCTGTACAATTGCCAACCATGATTCCAGCAACATCATCAACAACGGGTGCATTGAATCTACGAATATGCTCTCCAGCTGGTGTTTTATCAGGATTAATGACGATAGCGTGATTATCGCTTTGTAATTGGTGCATATGTGATTTGAATATTTTCAACAACTCGTTGTGCTCGTTCAAAAGAGTATCTAGCTCGCTGACGATGCGCCTGGCATAAAATAAATCAAGGTTATTATAATCACAACGTGCATTCACGCGATTGGCAAGTGCGCTTCCGGAATCCTCGCCGCCCATAAAGTAGATTTGTAAGAATTTATGTGGTTCGTTTGGCATTGGCAGCAGTGAGCCTATTTTATGATAAACTTGGCCTCTGATTTTGAATGTAGAATTGAATTGTTGACCATTTGCATTAGTATTTCGAACTATTTCTGTTGCTCCGAACGATGTCATTTGAAAGCATGAATAGAATCTTCGAATTGACTTCAGGAACACGTTAGAATCTGGATCCGTGCCGATAAGTAAGCCATTCAATGGTTTAGGTGGTGTTTCAATTTCAGGTAGTTGCACTTTTCCTGACGCGCAACACATCCCAGCTGGCTCATTTTTGAATTTCAGAGCATGACAATGCGGACATTCCTTGTCCATAGCACCAATTACCACTTTTGAATGAGCATAATATTCAATATCGGGCTCATACTGGAATGCTAGACGCAGGAATGAATCAGATATAAATGCTCGATGTACCTGTTGTCGTTGTTGGTCATTTGTTCTTCGTCTATTGACTGTGAAACGGCGTGATTGTCGTTGTTCTAATCTTCTGACTTCATTGCGTTCAGCTCGTGTATCTTCTGGCTCTTCTTGATGCAATTGCGCCATTCTGACACGTGCATCAGTATTTTGTTGCTGGATTTGTTCTTCTGTTCTTCCGGATCTGCTATTTCGCAAGTTTCGAGCTTTACTTGTACTGCGGCTCAAATCAGCCCCTTTGCGTTTTCTTGGCATTGCTCACTGTACAAAACATACATAAATAGAATTGATGAAATTATTTAATGATGAAAAATGTTAAAAGTATAATTAGGGCCAGGATTTTTGCCGCAGTTTTGAAATGATTAGTTTTAATTTATGAAATTATAACAAAAATATAAGTTTTATGGAAAAATTTTTCAATTAAAAGTAAAAAATTAAATTTTATGAAAACATTGTCTCTTATAATTTTTTCATACAACCAATATTTCCATTGACATTTCAAAATAAAGATTCATAATGATTGATTTTTTGGAAACTATGAAAATCTTAATTGTTCAATTACATTTTTTTAATAAAATTAAATTAAAATTACATTTTTATAAGATCAACAACATTTTCGATATAAATAAAAAAAAGTATACTTACAACACAAAATCCGTTGTTATTGGAAGCTCGTGTCACGTGTTGAGTACTTTTGAGGTTATAAAATCACTTGATTAACTAATCGTGCAAAATACACTCAAAATTGATAATTTAATTATTATTGATAAAACAGGAATGATTAAAAGTTAATATGAGAGTTACACTGAGATAGCAAAATAATAATTGTCAACGTTACTACTACACTTGATGCATAAACAATAATGATGGCCGACAACTGTGTAGGGAGTGAGAAAGAAAGGAGACCGGCTTCGTTCTCATCCCTACTCCGTGCTGTTTACTGGGTCAGAAGTGACACCTGTAGACATCTGGCGGGGATAACTAATTAAATGACGATTGATTAGTTTTCGACCGGAGAGGAAAAATGATTAAATTACTAAAATGGCTATTAAAAAATAAGGGTTGATCGTAGAAGGGTGAAAATTGAGGATTGTATGTATTTTTGTATGTTGTATCATAAAAAAATAGAAATTAAAAATTTTGTCTAAAAAATAAAAAAAAAATTTAGGGGTGGACTACTCCTAACATTTAGGGGGATGAAAAATAGATGTTGGCCGATTCTGATAGATACCGGATAAGCACAAAAAATTTCATCAAAATCGGTCAAGCCGTTTCGGAGGAGTATGGCAACGAAAAATGTGACACGAGAATTTTATATATTAGATATATATATATATATATATATATATATTCTAACGGGGTGGTTAGCCCTGTCCAATTGGTCACCCCTTTCCTCTTTGAAAAGGGCGCCACTGGGATTTTATACTCGGTGTCCCAGAAACCGGGGAGCATGAGAAGGAAAGATCGGGTCGTGAGATGTTGAGAAAGGCTGAAAAATTAATACTGAGAAACAATTATTAACAATTTAATTATTTATTCAATGTAAACAATTTAATTTTAACAAAATTCCTTAACAATATTGCCCTTAAAATTAACCTATCAATTACTTAATTGTGAGGACCTCTCAACTACGCAGGCCCTTGCCAAAACTTACAACTAAATATCATTAAATTCTTTTAACTATAGATCATTACGCATCTATCTTCTTAATTTCTTAACTCAGCATAGACCATTACGCATCTATCTTCAATTTCTTAACTCAACATAGACCATCACGCATCTATCTTCAATTTCTTAACTCAACATAGACCATTACGCATCTATCTTTAATTTCCTAACTCAACATAGACCATTATGCATCTATCTTTAATTTCCTAATTCAATCATAGACCATTACGCATCTATCTTTAATTTCCTAATTCAATCATAGACCATTACGCATCTAGATTCTTGATTTCTTAATTTAATCATAGACCATTACGCATCTAGATTCTTAATTTCTTAAATCCTCGTCCAACTGACGGAATAACAAACAACATATTTTACCCAATAAAAACTTCTTAATTATTCAATTATCTGAACTAATTTCACATAAACAACCTCGTCTACCTGACGGAATATCATATAATACCATAATTACCTAACTTCCATATAAAATCGTCCACCGACGCTAACTTCATTCTATAGAGTTCTCTACTTTATTCATACATCTTAATTACCAATAAAACTGAATCTCAAAACTTCGCATTTTCCAAAATTACCAAAATTACGCCTAACAATTACTTAACACAAAATTCCGACCTTCGATTTTAATTCTTAATCCTCCTTAAATAAATTCTAAGCGATATTTCTTAATTAAATTCTGTCTCGAAAATTCCTAACTAAAATTAATTTATTATAGCCAACAGGCCTATAATAAATTACTAATAAATTCTTTACCAATAAATTAACAATTTATCCATTAAATATAAAAGTTCAGCGACAAAACTAACTACTTGACCTTGACAATAAAAACTAAAGTACGAATTCGTTAATATAAAAATGACCGCTTGAGAAATTAAATTTAATTATTTCAGCCTCTTAATTAAATCAATAATCAAATCTGGTCTACAATAATTGAAAATACCTGGAGACTCAATTATTGTTTTATTCAACGACGACTGATACTCCGATCCAACTTGGCGGGCTTAGCTGCTTGGCGTCTTGTCGTCTTGAACCAGGGTGCGGCAGGGTTGTCCAATTCCAAAAATGCCCCGATAACTTCCTCTGCAGTTGCTCTTTATTCTCGACGTCAAAATTTGCACTCTATTGACTTAAACTGATCTCAATAAGGTCACTGATTCACAAGGGCAAAAGGCCACTGGCTTCCAGAAGGGAAAAAGCCTCGATGTCCCTCCTGTCGGCTCTTTTATAACCCTCCAACTCCGGCTCTCGAACTTTCCTATTGTTATGCCCCGCTTTATTTTACGGGGACAGTAGTGGGGACTTTCGATTAGCACGCCCGGTGACAAGTCGAAACTCCTTGTCAAAAATCGAAAGGTAAGGGAAAGCCCTGACCTACCGTGCGTTAATTAAGTGGTCGATAATGACCCCGGGAAGTTCGATTTTCCCTGTCACATATATTGAGACACTACAAAATGTCCCGATGTTACCAGCCTGGCGAACTACCACCCGAAATTTCCGTTACCGACACTAGCTAAATTAATGTGTAGCCCCCGTGACGTCACAAGACGACACGAGGAGGGGAAAATCAGCTACGAGCCTCAAAACCTGAGCATTGATCGACACTTCGATCTATCCCCCGGTGTCAACCACCACGCTAGATATTTCTTAGTCAATCTTACCACTATTACCACTATTACCACTATTACTACTATTCGGTGATTACTCACCAAAATCATATAAAATCTATTATTAATTATTATAAAATCTTATACTACTTTTATTAATATTATCAGTTCATATTAGGTGATAATTCACCACAATTATTGTTAAACCACGTATATTTCTATTATTAAGTGTATGTTATCTTTATTATCAATATTCTATTAAGTTGCGTTACCAAGTTATTCATAAAATTATAACAAAAGTGAATAATTGTGCAATAAAATTGAGTTCATCCACAGATTCGGTAGAATCTGGCGCCAAGTTCCGTTCAAATCTGCTGTAAACGGAGCGCCAGACTACCGCCTATGTTTACTGTAAGCAGAACGGTATTTTGAGGTTGCAAAATTTTATTTAATTCTACCATACTTTTTTTTCCTAAATTGTATATTATAACAGTAATTCATACTTTATTTGACTGTTATTAATTAATTATATTTACTTATAACAATTAATCTAATTGAAATTATTAAATTTAATCAGCACAAACTATAGCAACGCAAAAATTTCGATCCTGACTTTTTTTTGATGGGCAAAGTGATCTGCCACAGACTAAATAATTCGAGAATGCATAGTAATCCTTCATTAGATGGGAAACTACAGTTAAAAAAAGATATTTCACAGCTTGCATCTACACCCGCCAGGGTGCGCTAGAATTATTTTTACATAAACTGTAGTTTCAAGGGGATAGTTTGCTATAAAAAATGCAACCAACGCGAGACTTAAGTTGGTACCAATTGTAAATTTTTATTATAATTACAAAAAATACTAAAATCTAAACAAAAACAGTTTCACTGTAAAAAAATCGCGCCAAATCCACGTTCATAAGACTATTAAGAAAAAAAAATTTGTTTTTTTCTTTACAAAAATATATATAAGGTAAAAATTAAAAATCAAGTAACCGATATGATTACTTTATGATTTTCGGAAATTAAAAAAATTTTGTTATAAATTTAAAAATTAAGAAAAAATTTTTGGAACGTACTTGGTGTGCGTCATTGTGTATTTCAATTTTTTAAGTCCTAGTAAATAGATTTTTACGAATTTCATTAAAAGTAAAATATTTTGCAACCGCGCACACCTAAATACGTTCCAAATTTTTTTTTTAATTTTAAGTTTGTAACAAAATTTTTTTTAATTTCCGAAAATCATAAGTAATCATATCGGTTACTTGGATTTTTTAATTTTTTAATTTTATATATTTTTGTAAAGAAAAAAACAAATTTTTTTTTCTTAATAGTCTTATAAACGTGGATTTGGCGCGATTTTTTTACAGTGAAACTGTTTTTGTTCAGATTGTTAATACTACTATATATCAATATTGAAACAACACCACACAACTATTTCGGCCAATCTCGTCAATCAAGGACAAAGGGTCATCTTCGCAGTCAAATTTGTAAGTAATTAAAGCAAGTTAACTGGAACGCGTGAGAACTTTTGTCTAGACCTTTTCTATTAAACAAAATACCGACATTCATACGGAAGCGGAATATTCCAAAGAGCAGTGGATCCCAAAACTTTTTATGAAACTTAGGCGACTATTCTCTTATCCGCGAGGTTTAGTGGGCTAAGGAATTAAATTTTTTAAGATTGAAAAATTTAGTGTTTCAATGGCGCTCGAACAGGGACACTGCCCTCATAAATGAATGTTGTCTATTACCGGTAAAGTCTAAAGAAATCGTAAATTCATTTTTATAAAACCAAGAATTCTTTTTATATTTGATACTTTACAGAAAATTTATAAAACTTATTAAAACAGTGAAAGTTTTGTAATCACAACTACAAAATTTATTTAACTAGTGAAATTTTTGTTATAAAATTACATAAATTCTAAAATTTATAAAATTAATTTCTAAATTGACAAAAATTCCCACGTCTTCATAATAATTCATTTAGTTTTAAGCGTTTTTAATCCTATTGCTGTAAAGGTATTTATACTGACATCATCCACTTTGTATTGGCTGAGAAGTACTCTCAGTAAAAAAATTTAGTAAAATTATTTTTAGTTATAACTTTATGAGTGCATAAATCTTTATGAGTATTACAAACCTATTGTCTAGTATACTTTGTGTGTGCCGGGTCTTAAGTCAAAAATACGCTGCATACCTAAACTTAAGTAAAACACAACCCAAGGTCACATCACGCGTATGTCCAAAGAATCGGTTGTCTTATACTACGTTCTGAAACTCCCGAAAATAAAATAAATTCCTTTAGTTTTATTTCTCTGCAAAATACCTTTTGTCTATATTAGTTGAGCCAAAACTAAATCTCTTATTTAACTTTATTATTTATAATAAAAATTTAGTGTACAATAGCTAACCGTTATATTAAAATCAAATACCGTTGTTAAAATAATTTATTTTGTTTAACTTTGCAGTTTGAATTTCAAAATAATATTAATCGTTCATTCTAATTATTAAATTGTTATTAAATACTAAGATTCAGTTATTAAATTATTAAAATCAAATATCGAATATTTACTATATCTGGGATTATCTATTTTAATTCGTACGCGTCACCGAAAAATTATTTCTCGAGAAAATCTGGGATTAAAATTCCTGACAGGCGTGTCACTGTAAAATAATCTAAACAGAAGATTAAATAATAGTTAAAATAAAATTTAATTAACATTACAACTATTCATAATGTTTTCTCACACCCCAGTAAATCAGTTCTCGGTACCGATTAGTAATAATGCGAATTTACAAAATCAAAATTTATTAAATTTTAATCCAATCCAAAATTCAAATTCAAGTCTATATTTACAATTACAAGACGATTTACTTGGACTAGACAATCCGCAAGGTGACATCTACAACAGTACTGTCAATAATAGCACTGACCCTACAAATAAGACTGACAATAATGCAAGTAGAGTACCTGACCCCAAAGATACAAACAGTGCGACTCAACCCGTCGAGGTAGTAATTAGACAATTAAGAGCCGAAGCAGAAACCTGGAAAACAGCTTGTCAGCAATTGACGTCACCCTTTGCCAGTACCTTAGCTCGAACGATGACTAATACGATAAATAATAATAATCACATCAACGACATATATGCGTTTCAGCCGCGGGAATTCCCGAGTTCAAATTTTTCAGCGGGAAATCACTCCGTGCCGCCCGCACCTAATTTTTTCCATTCGGACATGCTTCCCTACCCTACAGCATCAGCCCCAACGTTTAGTGGGACTGCGCGTTTACCGTACGCGCTTCCATCACTTGCCCCACTACTCGTACCACCGGTGCCTCAACATGTACCAGCTTCACATGTACAGTCTCATACTACGTTACCGCACGTAACACAGACTTACACAGCACCACCGACGCCATACTATGTGTCAGGTACACACGCACATTCACACACTACTGTACCTCACATGACGCATACTTATACAGCACCGATCGCCTCTTTCCATGTGCCTGCGTCACAGACACAGCAACACATACATGCTATTCCAGGCATAGTCCCAATCGCTACTCCTTCCTATACGTACCCGAGTACAGTTGCACCCTTACGGACTAATGACATTTGCCGGACTGCGAAATCATGGAATGTATTTTTTCCCCCGCGCGATTCATCTGTAAAATTAGATGCCAAAAAATTTATTAAAACCTTAGAACAACGAATGGTCAGTAATGATATCCCTTTAGAAAATTTTAAGCCGGTTATTGCTTCAACAATAACAGGTAACATTTTAGATTGGTATTATCAAAACGAACATTTATTTGTTAACTGGTCTGTTTTCAAAACCCACTTTAAAGTATGGCAAACCTACCAATCGGATGAAACTTTACTACAAGAAATTTATTCTTATCGACAAGCCGATGACGAACTCGGAGTCACGTTTATTAACCGAATGCAATGCGCGTTTGCTCAGTTAGACGAGCCCCTAGCTTAAAGCCGACAAGTCAAAATCATTATCCAAAAATTTAATTCACAATTTTTATTTAAATTTGCGGAAGAACATATTGACACTTATTCAATACTATATAAACGCGTTAGTTCTTGGCAACCAGTAGTAGATTCATGTCAACGCTCTCATAATAACGAAGAAGCGAAATCTAACATGGATTCCGATTATAATCCGAAAACTCGAACAAAATTAAATGCTATTACCAAATCGGAATTAAAGAATTCCAAGAAGATGACGATTAATTCGGAAAAAGAACAAAAGACCACGCTTTTTGCATTGCCGAATCCAAGCCCAGTTAACTCACGTAACGAAATTCCAAAAAATGACCACTCGCACGTACTCGTATCCGTAATAACCAATTTCCAAGCCGTGATGCAGGACATGTTCGAGAATTTACAAAAAAAAACTTAACCAAGTACCTTCACAGACTGACTGCGACCGTTGTGGACGCAGTGGATATATTGCTGCGGTCTGTTGTTCACAAACTACAGACGAGATACGAGAAAGAGCCGGTTTACGACCCTTTGCGAAAAATCCGGATCCCGAAAACCAAGTAGTTACTCCGGTGATCTCCAATACACAAACTAAGGCTCAAATATCCGCGATACAAACCCTTACGGCACCTATTTCTTTAACTAGTGCCCCAGTTAGGTCAGTTTCAAACAACTGCGAACCAAATACTTCAGAAAATAGTTCAGAAACCCCTGATATTAACCAAAACAACTTAGATTACGAGTATATGGACTATGAGTCAGACTCTGAGTCAGAAATGCTTAGTTCAACACCCAAATTAAAAATCAAATCCGGTAATGAACCTAATGACCTTATGCTCATACACAGTCTCAGCACACATGACTCAAACAACTCTAAAATATCAAGTCAAAATAAACGAAAACCATCATTTCAGACTAGAACTGAGAGTACTTCGAAGTTGTCGTCGATAACAAGCGTTAAATCAGGAACTTTACCTTCTGATCCCATAATCACTTGTAATTCTAAGAAACAGTCATTTTCATTACCATCTAAATCATTAATACCGACCCCTACAACGACAACGACCAATACTGAAGAAGTTTCAACATCCATCACCCAGCTCAACATTGGCAGAATTCCTAGACCAACAATGGTGCAGCCTGGCATAACTTCTACAGCTCCAACGACTATAGCAGCTGTATCAGATCCATCAGATAACAATGTGGCAACCAAAAAGCTCATGCCGCATGACAGAAGCCAGTTGACTTCATTATCTCAACCAAACTTCAGGTTCACTTATAAACGACCTGAATGGGTTTAAGATATCTGTAAAGCAATGAAGAAAGTCCATATCCAAATCCAGAAGAATACACAGGACATCCAAGGACTCCAGAATGGCATGAAAAGACTCGTACAAAGCCATTCCTCATTAAAGAATTGCCAACTCACCAACCTGGCAAGTTCTGTACGTGAAGTAGAACGAGATGTCGTTGCCGTCAAACAACGACTTAACTCAATCGAACCCAAAATGCATAAACTGGGAAAATATCCAGATAAATGCAAGGAGCCTGTCCAACCAGAAGCCGATTCACTTCCATTGATTTTCAAGGGAAAACAAGACACTCCTATTTACAAAATTGGAACTAAAAATCGTCAGTTAGCTCAAAAACGAACTTTTGAAAAAATTAAATTCTCTCAGTCGAAAATTTCATCTCGACAAGGGTTGCGAGACGAGTTTCCAACTAGTCCAGTCACGGTAACAATTTTAAATTCGTTACCGCATTATCAGACACAAACAACACCAATATACGATGTCTCAAGTACTCGAAAGGATACAGCTAACCAAGCTTGGAAGCACGCTGAATTTAGTTTTCGTCCACCTGAAAACGAGGAAAAGGACAACTTCCAAGGATACTACCAAAGATGTGGAGTACCATTTCAATTTTTTGATCCAGAATGCCAGAGGCTAGTAACCGACGTTGGCCTGGATACAAAAACGGAATCGAGATAAACAACAATGAAGAGGACATCGAAGACTTACAAGAGACGTACCGGCGTTCTCTGTGAAAATAAACCCCTATTTAATCATTCACTTAATTATTTATTTATATTACTGCATCATCGTTCATATAATTATTTAAAATATCACTGTATCATTATACTATTATTATTACTTTTCTATGACACAATTATTACTACTATAAAATTTATATTAAGCATTTATCATACTATTTCATCATAAAACTATAATATTTACTAAATTATTTATATCATCTAATATTATATCTGCCAGTTTAATTTGTTTTAATTACAGCTGCAGACCAATCAAAAAAAAAAAATAAGCAACAATTATAATAATTTTATTTTTTTTTAGCACAAGTCAAATAGATCGAAGTCTAGACCGAGGTTTCGACCATTTGCTCAAGGGAATTCTCTATTCAAATTAATTATTAACTTTACAGGCGATTACTCACCAATCTTACTACTAAAAATTTTATTTATTATTTCAAAATTTTTTTTTTAGGTGATGACTCACCAATCCATCCACACACCCAATTTCCAAGTGACTACTCACCAATCCACTCATCTATCTCCTCATTCACTACTATAGGTGATTACTCACCAACACAAATCATACCACTATAGGTGACTACTCACCAACACACACTACTATTAGGTGACTACTCACCAAACCATACTACTATCAGGTGACTACTCACCAAATCTTTCATCAACTTTTCTTCCTACTATCTCATCAAGTCATCCTTCCTAGGTGATCACTCACCACTAACTCCTATCATCCTACTATCCCCATACCCGGTGACGACTCACCGACTCTTGCAAAGAGCTAGCTCGGTTCAAAAATTGACGGGGTAGTCTTGGCTTGGCAGGGGGGATTGAGACACTACAAAATGTCCCGATGTTACCAGCCTGGCGAACTACCACCCGAAATTTCCGTTACCGACACTAGCCAAATTAATGTGTAGCCCCCGTGACGTCACAAGACGACACGAGGAGGGGAAAATCAGCTACGAGCCTCAAAACCTGAGCATTGATCGACACTTCGATCTATCCTCCGGTGTCAACCACCACGCTAGATATTTCTTAGTCAATCTTACCACTATTACCACTATTACCACTATTACTACTATTCGGTGATTACTCACCAAAATCATATAAAATCTATTATTAATTATTATAAAATCTTATACTACTTTTATTAATATTATCAGTTCATATTAGGTGATAATTCACCACAATTATTGTTAAACCACGTATATTTCTATTATTAAGTGTATGTTATCTTGATTATCAATATTCTATTAAGTTGCATTACCAAGTTATTCATAAAATTATAACAAAAGTGAATAATTGTGCAATAAAATTGAGTTCATTGTTAATACTACTATATATCATTATTGAAAAAACACCACACAACTATTTCGGCCAATCTCGTCAATCAAAAGGGTCAATCAAGGACAAAGGGTCATCTTCGCAGTCAAATTTGTAAGTAATTAAAGCAAGTTAACTGGCACGCGTGAGAACTTTTGTCTAGACCTTTTCTATTAAACAAAATACCGACATTCATACGGAAGCGAAATATTCCAAAGAGCAGTGGATCCCAAAACTTTTTATGAAACTTAGGCGATTATTCTCTTATCCGCGAGGTTTAGTGGGCTAAGGAATTAAATTTTTTAAGATTGAAAAATTTAGTGTTTCAATATATATATATATATATATATATATATATATATATATATATATATATATATATATATATATATATATATATATATATATCTTCTAATATATAAAATTCTCGTGTCACAATGTTCGTTCCCATACTTCTCCGAAACGGCTTGACCGATTCTCATTAAATTTTTTTTGCATATTCAGTAAGCCTGAGAATCGGCTACTATCTATTTTTCTAACCTCTAAGTGATAAGGGGTGTTCACCCTAAAAATTTTGTTTTTATTTTTTTTATAAAATTTTTTGTTTTTTTATTTTTTTATTATGTGGTATCAAAAAATACATACAACTCTAAATTTGCACTTTTTTATCACCAATCCTTGCTTTTTAATAGTCATTTTCATAATTTTATCATTTTCTATCCCGCTCGATAACATCAATTATTATCACTTGGTAAGTTATCCCCTCCATGTGTCTACCGGTGTCACTTCTCACCCTGTAAACAGCACGGAGTAGGGATGTTACCTCTACAGTTTTCGGCTATTATTAGTGTTTATGCTTCAAGCGTAGTAGTTAAACATTTTTACTATCTCAGTGTAACTCTCATATCAAATATATTCTCGAGTAACTTTATTATTTATTTATTAATAACTAATATTATTGAATATAATTAATTATTAATAAGTTATTAATAATATTATTATAATAAGTTATTATTAATAATAACTAATAAAATTATTAATTTTGAGTGTAAATCGCACGATCAGCTAATTAAGTGACTTACATAACCTCTAAAATACTCAACACGTGTCACGAGTTCCCGCAAACAACGGCTATTGAGTTGTAAGTATAAATTATATTTTACATTTATTATAAAATCAAAAATTATTCTTTCTAATTTATAACGAAAATATTGTTGGGAATGGTGAAAAACGAATTCGGTGAAAGTTAGATTTTTATTACAATTGGGAAATTTTTTTTTGTGTTTATTTATAAGAGCTCTAACTTCGACAGAATTTTTTTTTTTCACTATTTCTAACAATATGTATTTTCTATATAATTAAGAAACATAAAACTTTTTGCTTTCGTGAAACTATTTAATTTTTACATGTATATTTAATGTAATCAAAGATAAAATAAATGATTAATATAATAATTAAATAATTCAATCAGTTCTATTCATGTGTGTTTTGTATTGTACAGTGAACAATGCCAACAAAACGCAAAGGGGCCAATTTGAGCCGTGATACAAATAAATCTAGAAGCATTCAGAATAGACGAGCCCAAAGAACCGAAGAACAAGTTCAGGAAGAAAATACTGGAGCGCGTGTGAGAATGGTACAATTGCGTCAAGAACAATCAGACGATACACGAGCTGAACGCAATGAAGTCATGAGATTAGAACAACGACAATCACACCGTTTTACTGTCAATAGACGCAGAGCGAATGACCAACAACGCTAACAGGCACATCGAGCATTTGTAGCTACATAATTTCTGCGTCTAGCATTCCAGTATGAGCCCGATATTGAATATTATGATCATTCAAAAGTAGTAATTGGTGCTATGGACAAAGAATGCCCGTATTGTCATCCTTTAAAATTCAAAAATGAACCAGCTGGGATGTGTTGCGCGTCAGGGAAGGTACAACTACCTGTAATTAAAACACCACCGGAACCATAGAACGGTTTACTTATCGGCACAGATCCAGATTCTAACGTGTTCCTGAAGTCCATTCGAACATTCAACTCATGCTTTCAAATGACATCGGTCGGAGCAACAGAAATAGTTCAAAAAACTAATGCAAATGGTCAACAATACAATTCTACATTTAAAATCAGAGGCCAAGTTTATCATAAAATAGACTCATTGCTGCCAATGCCAAACGAACCACATAAATTTTTACAAATCTACTTTATGGGCAGCGAGAACTCCGGAAGCACACTAGCCAATCGGGTGGATGCACGTTGTGGCTACAATAACCTTGATTCATTCTTTGCTAGACGCATCGTCAGCAAGCTGGATGCTCTATTGAATGAGCATAATGAATTGTTGAAAATATTCAAATCCCACATGCACAAATTAGAAAGCGATAATCACGCTATTGTTATTAATCCTGATAAAACACCAGCTGGAGAACACATTCGTAGATTCAATGCACCTGTTGCTGACGACGTTGCTGGAATCATGGTTGGCGATCGTACAGGTGCAAGAGAAATTGTGATTCGTAGGAGAAATAATAATCTTCAGTTCATTGCTGATACACACCGTTCATATGACGCTCTCCAATATCCGCTAATCTTCTGGAAGGGACAAGACGGATATAGCATAAATATTAAACAACGAGATCCCGTATCAGGTACTTCATTTATTATGAATTTGATCATTACACTTTTAACAAAACAATTAAATTATTAAACGCAATTAACTTAAATTAATATTTATGAATATATTATTACAGGAGCCGAAACAAACAAAAACGTTAGCTCGAAGGATTATTATGCGTATAGATTGATGATTAGACGCGGGCTGGATAACGTCATTCTACGATTTCGAGAGCTTTGTCAACAATTCATGGTCGACATGTACGCGAAGATAGAAGGCGAACGACTACGATACTTACGATATAATCAACTCAAGCTACGTGTGGAAAAGTACATTCACTTGCGAGACGCTATTGTCAACAACGCCGACGCTGGAAGGTCGAAATTGGTAACTCTGTCATTCTACCATCATCGTACGTAGGCAGTCCACGTCATATGCAAGAGTATATACAGGATGCTCTGACTTTCGTGCGCGAATATGGGCGACCGTGTTTATTTATCACGTTCACATGTAATCTAAAATGGCCAGAGATTACATCTTTGCTGTTGCCTGGCCAAAATGCAATACATCGTCATGACATTACAGCACGTGTGCTTAGACAAAAGCTGAAGTCATTAATAAATTTTATTACTAAATCACATGTATTCGGTCCCACACGTTGCTGGCTGTATTCGGTTGAGTGGCAAAAGCGAGGATTACCTTATGCCCACATTTTGGTTTGGTTAATCGACAAAATCCGTCCTGAAGCAATAGATAATATAATTTCTGCAGAAATTCCCGATCCGTCTATTGATCAATTGCTGTTTGATATTGTTACAGCAAACATGATTCATGGCCCATGCCGTACTTTTAATCGTTCATCGCCTTGCATGTCAGATGGAAAATATACAAAAAATTTCCCTAAAAATTTCACTAACGATACAATCACAAATGTCGACGGACATCCAATATATCATCGAAGGAATCCAGATAATGGCGGACAATTATTTATTAAAAACATCAGCAACACTGACATTGATATTGACAATCGTTGGGTCGTGCTATATTCGCCCCTGCTGAGCAAAACATACAATGCTCATATTAATGTTGAATTCTGCAGTTCTGTGAAGAGCATCAAATACATTTGCAAGTATGTCCATAAAGGCAGTGACATGGCGGTGTTTTGAGTGGAAAATACCAATGTGAATGCTCCTCCAATGAATAAAAACGATGAAATAACCCTCTACCAAATAGGTCGGTACATCAGCTCCAATGAAGCTGTTTGGCGTATCTTTGGTTTTCCAATTCATGAACGGGATCCAGCAGTTGTTCAGTTAGCCGTTCATCTTGAAAATGGTCAGTGTGTATATTTCACGAACGAAACAGCGATTGGTCGTGTTATAAATCCACCAAAAACTACACTCGCTGAATTTTTTTAATTGTGTAATCGTGCGGATGATTTTGGTGCCTTTGCACGTACTTTACTCTATTCACAAGTACCACGCTATTTCACATGGGCTCAAACAAAACAATGGATACCCCTCAAGCAAGGCTCACCAGTTGATGCATGCCCCAATTTATTCAAATCAAACACCTTGGGGCGAGAATTTACAGTGAATCCAAGACAGACTGAGTGCTTTTATCTTCGACTATTGTTGGTTAATGTTACTGGCCCATTGTCATTTCAAGATATACGTAAAGTGAATGGGCAACAGTATACAACGTATAAAGATGCATGCCTTGCACTCGGCTTGCTAGAAGATGACAATCAGTGGGAATGTATGCTTGCTGAAGCAGCATTGAACTGTACAGCAATACAAATTCATCTACTATTCGCTATAGTGTTGACTACATGTTTTCCAGCCCGAGCAGAGATATTGTGGGATAATCACAAAGATTCAATGACTGATGATATATTGCATCAACATCGTACACGATGTAACGATCTAGCGATAACATTCAGCGACGATATGTACAATGAAGCATTAATTGCTATTGAGGATCTTTGCATTATCATTGCCAACTTACCACTCAGTTATTTCGGTATGAATTCGCCAAATCGAGGTGCAACTGATTTAATTAACACTGAAATGAATCGTGAAATGCAGTACAACACTGTAGAAACGGCGGCGATTGTTACTCGCAATGTTCCACTAATGAATGAGGAACAAAGAACCATTTACGACCGCATTATGCTCGACCGCATTCAGCAGGACAAGGTGGGTTCTTCTCTTTAGATGCACCAGGTGGAACTGGCAAGACATTCCTTATTTCGCTAAGTCTCGCCAAAATACGATCCAATAATGGCATCGCATTGGCCGTTGCATCATCGGGCATTGGGGCAACTTTATTGGATGGAGGCAGAACAGCTCATTCAGTATTTAAGCTACCACTAAATATTCAAAATAACCCTGACGCAGTTTGCAACGTAAAAAAACAATCGTCCATAGCTACAGTGCTGAAACAGTGTAAAATTATCATCTGAGATGAATGTATCATGGCACACAAACATTCGCTTGAGGCGTTGAACAGGACATTGAAAGATATTAAAAACAACGACAAACTATTTGGTGGCACTCTGTTAGTCCTTTCAAGTGACTTCAGACAAACACTTCCCATCATTCCACGTTCAACATACGCTGATAAAATCAACGCCTGCTTAAAATCATGGACATTGTGGCGTAATGTTGAAATAGTACAGCTGAAAGTAAATATGCACTATAGCTGAAACTGGATACATAAAATTAGCGAATGATTTCTGCACAATCATTGATTCGCAAGATGCTCTCATTGAACAAATATTTTTCGATGTACACACGAATTACATAAATCTTGAGTGGCTTGCAGAAAGAGCAATGTTAGCTGCAAAAAATGTGGACGTTGACATTTTAAATCTGAAGATACAACAGTTATTGCCAGGGGACTTGGTATCATATAAATCTATTGATACATTTTGCCACTAGATTTGCCAGGCATGCCACCACATAACTTACAATTGAAGGTTGGATCTCCAATTATTTTGCTTCGTAATTTGAGCCCGCCACGGCTATGCAACGGTACGCGATTAGTCATTAAAAAATTAATGAAAAACGTTATCGAAGGCACCATTTTAAATGGCAAGTTTCGAGGTGAAAATATATTGATACCACGAATACCTATTATACCCACAGATGTGCCAATTCAATTTAAGCGTATTCAATTTCCGATTATATTGGTATTTGCAATGACTATTAATAAATCCCAAGGCCAAACAATGTCTGTTTGTGGCTTAGATTTGAGCACACCATGTTTTTCACACGGACAATTATACGTTGCATGCTCTCGAGTGGGTAAACCATTAAGTTTGTTTGTATTAGCTAAAGACGGACTAACAAAAAATATTGTTCACGCTGCAGCATTAAGAGATTAATATTATGTAATTAATTGATTATATAAATAATTATTACTTTTAATAAATTAAAACAATTAATGTTGGGTGTTTTGTTATTTTTAAACAACATTCCCTCATCGTTCACAGCGCTCCAGGCCTTTTTCACTCATATCCACAGATTCGGTAGAATCTGGCGCCAAGTTCCGTTCAAATCAAATCCGTTGTAAACGGAGCGCCAGACTACCGACTGTGTTTACTGGAAACATTACGATATTTTGAGGTTGCAAATTTTATTTAATTCTATGGGACTTTTTTTTCCTAAATTGTCTATTACAACAGTAGATTATACCTTATTTTACTGATATTAATTAAATTATAATCAATTATAACACTTAATCTACTTGAAATTATTAAATTTAATGAGCACAAACTATAGCAACGCAAAAATTTCGATCCTGACTTTTTTTCGATGGGGAATGGTCAGTGCCACAGACTAGGTAAAATAAAAATGTATAGTAATCCTCCTATAGATACGCAACTACACTAAAAAAAGGTAATTGATAGCTTGCATCTACGGCCGTCAGGGTGCACTGGAATTATTATTTCTACATAAACTGTAGCTTTAATCAAGGGGATAGTTTGCGGTAAAAAATGCAGCCAACGCGAGATTTAAGTTAGTACCGTAGAAAAGTAAACTCCAATCTTAAAGGTGCTCACACATATGTTAATGAACTAAGATAAATTGCTTGCAGTTATTCTTTTATTTATTCACTTCGTTTATTTACTTTGAGCTCTCTGCGAGAAAGTATTGTATATAATTCTATATAATAAACTAACGATGTGGCTAAGGTACAGCAGACAAACTATACGACTCCATACACAAACCGCACCGTATGTATACGGAGTACTACAAATCCCGGGAAATTCAAATTATATACGTAAAACACGCTTGTGGAGCTACACATGTACGGAGTCGTAACATACTTCTAAATAAATGAAATAATAATAATAATAATAATAATAATAATAATAATAATAATAATAATAATAATAATAATAATAGTTAAAAAAATGAAAATAATTATAATGGTAATAATAAATTGATAATTATAACAGTAACCATATTTATCATTATTATTATTATTATTATTATTATTATTATTATTATTATTATTGTTTTTAAATTATTCAGTATTAAGATATTAAATTTAAATTTACAATTATCTCAATCGTTTGGCTGCAAAAAAGCACACCTCCTTTGAACTATCTCTTTTCACCACAAGCTTCTTGGAGAAATCTTTTTTAGTAACTGTAATAAGGTTTTGGGAAGAACTTCCACGCGAAATCGTAAATTCAAGTAGCTTGCAAGTCCTTAAAAAAGAAGTTTTCAATTACTTATTAAATCTCGATAATTAAAACGACGTCAAATAAATCACAAATTTGAGCTTAATTACTCTAAAGATTTAAAATTAAAATGGATAAAATCAGTGGAATTGCAGATTTATTATGTTGAATTATCATCTGAGTTGATGATATCAAAATATTTTATTTTTAAATTATTATTTTCTGTATTAAGTCTTAAGTTGAATATGTTTTTATTATATTTATATACGAATTGTTGCCAGTCCCATGGCTAAGCGGTATAATGCTTGTCATGCTTGCTTGGGACTGGTGAGGCGTGGGTTCGAATCCCGGTGTGAGCTGAAATTTAATTTTCAGTGAACATCGGTGCTCGTAACTCACGCCGGGCTGTACAGGTTTGGGTTTTTCGATGGTTTCCCCAAGCCCTGTGCTACCGGTGGGGCACAGGCAAATGCGTGCAGTTTCCCCAAAGTCGGCCCATCGCCGCATTACTCTCCAGGCTGAAAAAGTATGTAATACCGTCAAACTTATTCTGCCAAACTTAATGTACCGATCAGCCTGGAGTCCCCTTCCAGTCTCGGCCGGACCCCCATCGAGACAGAAGTCTGAAAAGCGGGGTTAAAATAAAAAAAAAAAAAAAAATATACGAATTGTTTAAAATAATTTTGTGCAATACATTATTATGTACTCACAGAAACAAAAATTGTCTTCTTGTAAAATTGTTATAGTATGTAATAGAAATTGCCATTTGGCCTGTGCCTTGGCATTAATAAATAAATAAAATCTAAATCTAAATCTAAAATTACAAAAAAGGTAAAAATTCATGTAAAGTTAAAAATCCAATTAATAATTTAGTTTATGGATCTAAGTCAAAGAGTATTCGCGGCTTATTTATATAAAATTTTATTAATGCTGCTAGATATTGTACGAAAAGTGATATTTTAATTGATTTACAGTAAAAGCTCTTAAAAGTTACCCAGGTTGTCTTTCTCGCTTTTATTGATGTTTTATGAGAAATTGAGACAGAACTACGGTAACTTTTAACAACTTTCACTGTATATTGAAACTTTATAAACATTCAATTTCCGCGGGAAAAATACAAACTTTGAATTAAAAATCTTTTTAATAACAAAAAATGTTAAAATTTATTTTTAATATAAAATTCCTAGAATTAATTATTAAATAACTTTCCATGTGTATTTTTCTAGATATATTTTCTTCTAATTCAGTCGTATTTGTTAACTACAGTCAATACTTAAAAGAGCTAGAATTGTTTGATTTTGCTTTCTTCGGAAAAGTCAGCTGATCAAGATCTGAGTAATTCTGTTCGAGCAATGTTCAGATACTACAAACGTCTTGATGATTGTAGCCTGTAGGTGGCACTACTTGTTAATTAAGCGAAGTTTGAAACGATGATATTTCTTACATAATACGAATATTATTTATAAGTTTACGAATTGTGATATTTACTAACAACAATATGATATTGACACTAAATAATAATGAAAATAATAATAATTATAATAACGATAATATTAACAATGACAATATGGATAATACTAAAAATATTTATAATGGTAAAAATAAATTGATAATACGATTTATTATTATTATTATCATTGATATTGTTTTTAAATTATTAAGTATTAAAGTATTAAATTTAAATTTACAACTATCACAACTACAAAAATGTAAAAATTTTTTAAAAATATATGTAAAATTAAAAGCTTACAATTGATCATTTAGTTTATCAATCTAAGCTAAAGAATGTTCGCGGCTTATTGATATAAAATTTTATCAATGCTGCTAGATATTGTACGAAAAGTGATACTTTAAATGATTTATATTAAAACTTTATAAACATTCAATTTCCGCGGGAAAAATACAAACTTTGAATTAAAAATTTTTTTAAAAACAAAAAATGTTAAAATATTTTTTTTAATATAAAATCCCTAGAATTAATTATTAAATAACTTTCCATTCGTATTTTTCTAAATATACTTTCTTTTCATTTAGTTGTATTTATTAACTAGAGTCAATATTTAAGGGCCAGTTTTTCAATCTAGGATAAAATTTTATCTAATGATAAAATATATCTATATATTTCATATATATAAATATACTGGCATCATAATTTTATCCTGGATACAATTTTATCTTGATTTGAAAAACTGACTCTAAAAGAGCTAGAATTGTTTGATTTTGTTTTCTTCGGAAAAGTCAGCTGATCAAGATCTGAGTAATTCTGTTCGAGCAATGTACAGATACTACAAACGTCTTGATGATTGTTGCCTGTAGGTGGTACTACTTGTTAATTGAGCGAAGTTTGAAACGATGATATTTCTTACATAATATTTATTAACCAGTCTAAATACACAACAGACTAAACGTTGTTCGAGTTCTACTTTCTTGGGATAAACCAGCTGTTCAGTGTCTGGGGAATTTTCATTGAAGATAGTGTACATTCTATAATCTCATGGTTGTTGCCTGTAGATGGCACTGTCATTCAATTGAGCGGGTTTTAAATAATCTTAATCTTTTGATAATACGTAACATAACTATGCGTTTGATACATTGTGTCATTTACTAACAACAATATCATAATAACAATAAATATTATTGGTAATCATAATAACAACAACAATAATAGTAATAATAATACTGAAAGTAATAAACTATGCGTTTGATACATTGTGTCATTTACTAACAACAATATCATAATAACAATAAATAATATTGGTAATCATAATAACAACAACAATAATAGTAATTATAATCCGAACAAAAACAGTTTCACTGTAAAAAAATCGCGCCAAGTCCACGTTCATAAGACTATTAAGGAAAAAAAAATTTTTTTTTTCTTTACAAAAAGATATAAAATAGAAAAATGAAAAAATCAACAGACTCGATAGAGTCTGGCGCCAAGTTCCGTTCTCAAGCCAGACTACCGAGTGTGTATATACCGTAAGCAGAACGGTTTTTTGAGGTTACAAATTTTTTTTCAAATTTATTTTGATTTTTTTTCTATATGATATTTTATAATAGTAGATCATGTAGCCATATTAAAGCAAATTTTAAGGGAGTTGGGAAAGAACGGATACGGGAAAGGGGGGACCTACTCAGTGGGAATTTTTCCGTAATTGAAAAAATAATCAGACAGCCCAGACTGGGAATCGAACCCAGATATCTCGATTATGCGCCAAGGGCTCTCCAGTTAAGCTATCCGAGACAAGTACTGACTACTTTATTCAGTCACGTATATAAGACCCACCGAGCAAACAACGCCACCGTCATTCTTACGGTAAAGAGCCATATTAAAGCAAATTTAAAGGGAGTTGGGAGAGAACGGATAGGGGAAAGGGGGGACCTACTCAGTGGGAATTTTTCCGTAATTGAAAAAATAATCAGACAGCCCAGACTGGGAATCGAACCCAGATCTCTCGGTTACGCGCCAAAGGCTCTCCAGTTAAGCTATCCGAGACAATAAAATTATTAAAAATAATCAGCACAAACTATAGCGACCCAGATTTTTAGATTTTAACTTTTTTCTTATGTAAAAAGCGGACGGCCAGAGACTAAATAATATAAGGATGCATGCTAATCTTATAATAGATGGGAAACTACAGTGAAAAAAAGATATTTGACAGCTTACAATTACACACGCCAGGCGGCGCAAGAATAACTTTTACATGAACTATAGCTTAAAGGGGATAGTTTGCCACCGGAAATGTATTAAATTAAAATTGTCAATTTTTATTATAATTACAAAAAATACTGAAATCCGAACAAAAACAGTTTCACTGTAAAAAATTGCGCCAAGTCCACGTTCATAAAACTCATCTCAATAACATTTGCACTTTACAAAAAAAATTAGGCTCGTTTTAATAATTTTCATTCTCTACAAAAAGATGTGAAATACAAAAAAATACCAAGAAACCGTCATAATGTTGAAAAAATTGAAAAAAAATTTGTTGAAAATTAAAAAATAAAAAAAAAATTTTTTTATCGTACTTAGCGCGCGTCATTGAGTACCCCAAATTTTTTCAGGATAAATAAACATCCTTTTAATGCTGAAAAATTTATAAGTAAGTCAACCTATGTTATTTCATAATAAGTTTTACAAGTTAGGTAAAATTGACATGTCATACGCAGTTAAGTAAACTACATATAAGTCGATACGCATGCATACATTGGGTCGGTTGCATTGTGAGAATTGTGTTTACTAAAAAATAAAACATATGGCCGACTAAATTGGGACAATGTGGTGTGAGTGCCAATCAAAATGTGTTAGTCACAATTAAACGAAGCAATATCAAACTTTAATATTGCATAAGGTCCTTCATTAAAGATTAATGACGAAGCTGAAAAAAAATGAATCCAAAAATTTTATATAATTTCAGATTTCTTGAACACACCACCATATTGACAGTTGTTCTCACTAGAGATCTAAAAAAAATTTTAAGAACGGGTTTTTTCACCAAAACTGATAATTAATACACTAAGCAATGTTTTCAATGAGTTCAGTATACTTGACTAATGAAATCTATATAAATATATAATATGATTATATATATACAAGCGAAATCGATTTTTCTTGAGTTGAAATTCTTCCGAAAAAATTTGGGGTACTCAATGACGCGCGCCAAGTACGATAAAAAATTTTTTTTTTCATTTTTTAATTTTCAACAAATTTTTTTTCAATTTTTTCAACATTATGACGGTTTCTTGGTATTTTTTTGTATTTCACATCTTTTTGTAGAGAATGAAAATTATTAAAACGAGCCTAACTTTTTTTGTAAAGTGCAAATGTTATTGAGATGAGTTTTATGAACGTGGACTTGGCGCAATTTTTTACAGTGAAACTGTTTTTGTTCGGATTACACATTCTTATACACTTCCAACAAGTTAGTAATTTTTTTTCGACACTAGAAATTCTCTAGAAATTATTCACATGGCAAAATAACGTTTGCCGGGTCAGCTAGTATATATATATATATATATATATATATATATATATATATATATATATATATATATATATATACGAGCCGTTTCCCGCCCGCTTCGCTGGGCGAATTAAAATAGAAAATAAATAAAATTTCATGTTTCATTATTATTTTTAACTTCCCGCTAAGAAAATTGAAAATTTTTTAAAATCGGAAAGTTTTTGTTTTTACCCCGTTTTTCGAAAATCGAGTTTTCATCAGATCTTGACGTTTTGAGGTCCTAGGAAGCTTCCCTGACTTTTGCCGCGATGGTGTCTGTCTGTATGTATGTGTGTGTGTGTGTGTGTGTGTGTGTGTGTGTGTGTGTGTTTTTTCCCTTAGGGGGGGGAATCCTTTTTACGGATTCTAGGCGTAGCTGTTTGGCCTGGATATGTGGCGACTCGACGCAGCGTCATACTAAAACTCGACGCTAACGCCCCTACCCACTAAACCCTAAACCCCTTTCCTCTTTCCTCTAATCCCTCATGGAAACCGCCGTTAGGCATTACTTCGTGGGGGGAGGATATAGCGACTGCTCTTCCTTCTGGTAATTAGGTATTATTTTACCTTTCTTCTAGTTGTTGTCATTTGCTCTTTTTCTTTCGATGGAACGCAAGTCTATAAGGACTTCTGTTGCAAACGTGTTTGCGGCGTTCCAGGCAGCCTCTGATGACAGCATTGCTTCTACTATTGTCTCTGGTTGGATTTTCTTCTTCAGGATCATCTCCAGCTCATCGCGCTGTGGGTAAAATCGTGGGCACTCAAAGAAAACGTGCTCCGCGTCTTCATTGATTCCTGGGCAGGACGGGCACTCCGGTGAATCATCATGCTTGAAGCGGTGAAGATACGTCCAAAAACATCCATGTCCTGACAACATCTGCGTCAGATAGTAATTGACCTCGCCATGACTCCGGTTTATCCAAATGTCGATTTTCGGTATGAGACGGTGTGTCCATCTTCCTGTTGTCGCGGCGTCCCACTGCGATTGCCATCGTGCGATGCTGTTCTGCCGTTCTTCAGCTCTGAGTTCCTCGGCACTTAGTGTGGTTGACCTCTTTCGTTGGTAAAGGTTCCGTCTTTCCTCAGCTAGAACTCTAAGCGGCAGAGTTCCGGAAATGACACACACTGCTACTTCTGATATCGTGCGGAATGCACTGGCTAGTCTTACAGCGCTCAGTCGATATACTGGTCCAGCTTTTCTCCATGATTCTTGCAACTTCAGCGCGTCTGGCCAAATGGATATTCCATATGTGAGCACCGATGTGACAACTGATGATAGTAGTAGTCTCCTGCTCTGCTTTGGCCCTCCGACGTTCGGCATCAGTAGTGCGATACTAGCCCTCACTACTGACGCTTTGGCACTGACGTGTTCCACTTGCTGTTTAAAATTGAGACGGGCATCAAGTATCACTCCCAAATATCGGATGTAAGGTTGTGAAGTGATTTCTTGTTCGCCGACTTTCAGCTTGATGGTCT